>NC_092156.1:2729353-2771853 GCF_045791955.1 Oncorhynchus clarkii lewisi | reverse complement strand
GTCGGATTTAATTTGAGGGTATTTTCATTCATATCGGGTGAACCGTTTAGCAATTACAGAGCTTTTTGGACCGAAAGTATTGAGACACTTATGTGTCTTAAAGTAGTCAAAAGTTGAGTATTTGTTCCCGCAATGATGACATCGAGCTTGTTGGATTAATTTGCTGTTTGTTTTGGTTGTGTTTCAGAGTATTTTGTTCCCAATGCAAATTAATAGTAAATAATGTATTGTGTCATTTTGGAGTCATTTTTATTGTAAATAAGAATAGAATATGTTTCTAAACACTTCTACATTAATGCCAAGAGCGTGCAAAGCTGTCATCAAGGCAAAGGGTGGCTACTTTGAAGAATCTCAAATATAAAATATATGTTGATTTGTTTAACACTTTTGTTGCTACCAAATTTTGAGCCGACTGTTAATGTTCTTTAGGAGCATTTTGGTTTTATGCAAAGTGTTTCTATTTTGTGATTGAAATTGTATTTATTCTATTTTTATTTAATTAGGTAAGTCAGGTAAGAACCAATTCTTATTTACAATGACAGCCTACCGGGGGAACAGTGGGTTAAACTGCCTTGTTCAGGGGCACAACGACCGATTTCTACCTTGTCAGTTCGGGGATTTGATCCAACAACCTTTTGGTTACTGGCCTAACGCTTTAACCACTAGGCTACCTGCCATAAATCCTCCATAAATTTCTTCCCTTTCGACCTATATATTTTCTATACCGTACGTTCACTTTGTTCTAATTTCATACACATATTAGACTCGAAGGTGTCAGTCTCCCTCTGTTAGGCCGCAGCCAAAATGATCAGAGGAAAACAAACGCCATTTGACAATGGATTCATTTCGGTTCGTGGTTCTGTGTCCTCCCTTCTAATTGGCTACTGTTTCCCGTCAGCCCGTCAAAAATTCAACACATTTGCATTTTTTAAACGTTTTTTAACGTCTTTTTACGTCTGTGAGACGTTTTTTTTACGTCTATGAGAGGACGTATCACCTCCGCTGCCTGGCAACGTACGACTCCAATTGAGATCATTGGAAATCACAGACATGGATAAAATCAATGTGCCAGTTTAACCATGCAGTTCGACTCTGGGGTGGTGACAATATAGTCTCGCTTATCCCTCTGAAACCACTGTGTCCCGTCCAATCAGACACTGACCAGACTGTGTCCCGTCCAATCAGACACTGACCAGACTGTGTCCCGTCCAATCAGACACTGACCAGACTGTGTCCCGTCCAATCAGACACTGACCAGACTGTGTCCGTCCAATCAGACACTGACCAGAAATTGTCCCGTCCAATCAGACACTGACTAGACTGTGTCCCGTCCAATCAGACACTGACTAGACTGTGTCCCATCCAATCAGACACTGACCAGACAGTTTCCCCTCCTATCAGACACTGACTAGACTGTGTCCCCTCCAATCAGACACACTAGGGACCCTGAACCACATGAATGGAATAACAGAACAACAGAAGCAGCTGTGGAACAGAGAGCAGGGGTTCTGGAACACAAAGACAAGGGGATCTTCTCTTCAGTAGAGACCAGGGGTTCTAGAACACAAAGACCAGGGGATCTTATCTTCACTAGAGACCAGGGGTTCTGGAACACAAAGACCAGGGATCTTCTGTTTACTAGAGACCAGGGGTTCTGGAACACAAAGACAAGGGGATCTTCTCTTCAGTAGAGACCAGGGGTTCTGGAACACAAAGACCAGGGGATCTTCTCTTCAGTAGAGACCAGGGGTTCTAGAACACAAAGACCAGGGATCTTCTGTTTACTAGAGACCAGGGGTTCTAAAACACAAAGACCAGGGGATCTTCTGTTCACTAAAGACCAGGAGTTCTAGAACACAAAGACCAAGGGATCTTCTGTACACAAGAGACCAGGGGTTCTAGAACACAAAGACCAAGGTTTCTAGAACACAAAGACCATGGGTTCATCTGTCACCAAGGGACAGGGATTCTAGAACACAAATACCATGGATTCTGGAACATAAAGGGAAACCTGTTCTCTGAAGGAAATAACCTTCAATGCATAGGCAATCTCCAGACCAGGGAGACCAACGTATCTGCTGTTTTTTAAAGTTATCTTTTAACCAGAGTCTAGTTGTTCTAACTATGGCCAATCAATGACATTAATCACTCAATTAAATAGTAGAACAGGGAATTGTAAACTGTCAGGATTGTAAACATCACGTAGGTACTGGCACTCTTACCTCATTGCTGTCATATTCAGAGTTGAACAATTTATATAAAATCTAAATTATGAATCTTTGCATACTAGATATTTCTGGCATAATTGGTTGTTCGATTTCATTAACTTGAAACAGCCTTTCAAGTCAAGAATAGCATTCTGGGATTAAGTGTCACTCCAACCAGTTGTTGTCATGGCACCCAAGACAACCAAAGCAACAGAACATTCCAAATAAATGTGTTCTTTCTGGCACAGCCTGACAACACAATTACTAAGGCTGGGCATCGCTTCCTAGTTTTCCACACAAACTATGACACAAACTCTCCAATGATAAAATAACATGCAATGTTTCAAAACCAACCATGATTTATGGAACAAATGTATTGTCTTTAAATGAATCAAAAACAACAATGTCCTCATTCACTTCACATGTATGTTCCAAATGAACTTCCGGGTAGTGTCTGTGCTTATATGCAACACCCCATCTATCTACATTAATCCTATATTAGATCATTGCAATATGGGCATAGTTATACTGCCTTTACCATCATGCTACATTTCAGTAGATCGTTGATGACTGTCGTTCTCCACTAACGATCTGTGTGATTCATTAACCACAGTCTGATACACATACTGTTTATGTGGTGTCATCCATCTGATTAAAAAATAACAACAAAGTTTAGGGATTCAACCTGAGCCCCACTATTGTACATGTCGCTATACAGCAGAAGATGCAGAATCCCCCCCCCCGCCCCGCCCCGCCCTGCCCCCAATGTTTGCAGAGATAACATTTTTGATAACAGCTCAGCATTCAACACCATAGTGGCCCTCAAAGCTCATCACTAAGCTAAGGACCCTGGGACTAAACACCTCCCTTTGCAAGTGGATCCTGGACTTCCTGACAGGCCGCCTCGAGGTTGTAAGGGTAGGTAACAACACATCTGCCACGCTGATCCTCAATATGGGTGAACCTCAGGGGTGCGTGCTCAGTCCCCTCCTGTATTCCCTGTTCACTCATGACTGCACGGCCAAGCATGACTCCAACACTATCATTAAGTTTGCTGATGACACAACAGTTGTAGGCCTGATCACCGATAACGAGATGGAGAGAGACCTGACCGTGTGGTGCCAGGACAACAACCTCTGCCTCAACGATGACCAAGACAAAGGAGATGATCGTGGACTACTGGAAAAGGAGGACCGAGCATGTCCCCATTCACATAAACAGGGCTGTAGTGGAACAGATTGAGAGTTTCAAGTTCCTTGGTGTCCACATCACCAACAAACTATCATGGTCGAAGCACACCAAGACAGTCGTGAAGAGGGCACGACAAAACCTATTCCCCCTCAGAAGACTGAAGAGATTTGGCATGGGTCCTCGGATCCTCAAAAGGTTTTACAGCTGCACCATCGAGAGCATCCTGACGGGTTGAATCACTGCCTGGCACGGCAACTGCTCGGCCTCCGACCGCAAGGCACTACAAAGGGCATTGAGTATCCGGCCGTGTACACTACCGGGGCCAAGCTTCCTGCCATCCAGGACCTCTATACCAGGTGGTGTCAGAGGAAGGCCCTAGGAGTTGTCAAAGGACTCCAGCCTCCCTGGTCGTGGACTGTTTTCTCTGCTACCGCACGACAAGCGGTACCGGAGTGCCAAGTCTTGATCCAGGAGGCTTCTGGACAGCTTCCAACCCCCCCCAAACCATAAGACTCATGAAAAGATAATCAAATGGCAACCCGGACTATTTGCATTGGCCCCCTTAACACAGCGTTTTCATACAAGGCTGTGTTAGTGTTTAACCCCTCAGGGTAGAAAAGGTTCATATTTACAACATTCATCATGTGATGATGTGTACGTGACCCGACCCCTTAACCCTTGACCTTTTAATGTGAGTTTGACATCTCTGACTCCAATCCATTCCAGACACAACAGGAAACAGGAAACAGAGGGACGTGATAAAAAAAAAGACGGGCAGAGTTACAACTGTGGTGCTCATGAAATTCCGTCAGCTGGTTATTGTCATGCAAAAGACTGCCATTCTCACGGTAATTTACAATTCATTAAAATTAACAAGTTTAGCATCTCCAGTTCTCCACGAATAAAAACAGCATACAAACCGCTGATGCCTTTTGGAACATCTACATTTAAAACGTCTAAAAAAATCAATTTAATATTATCTTTACTGTTACGTTCCCCAGTTTCTGTGTTGTTGTGGGTTTGTGTGTGTGTGTGTGTGTGTGTGTGTATTTCAGGATGGCTTCCTGGATTTCATGCATCTGATTGGTCGGCCCCATTGCGGATTGGAGCTCTGACCCCGCCCTCTCGTCAGGGGAAACAGCTGGCTCATCAATTACCGACTCCTTCTGCAGCTTGAAAAGCCAGTGTTCCTTCGTTGGGAGGGAGCACCTTTGTGTGTCCTGTGTTGGTCAGAAAGTGTTGTTGTAAAGTGTTGTTGTAAAGTAGTGTATAGCCGCTCCGGCAGGGTTATGTGTACGCCGTAGGACTTAGTGTTTTTTGGTTTATTTAAATTGTTCATTAAGTTTGTTCAACTTTTCTGTTTCATTTATTCGAAGGGACCTTGGGAGTGTTTAGGCAAGAGGCCTGCGGTTATACATAACCTGTAGTATTTACTGTCTATGCAGGCTAGGTAAGACCTGGGCTCTAACTCTTAGTGGGTAGGAGAGGGGGCTCTAACTCTTAGTGGGTAGGAGAGGGGGCTCTAACTCTTAGTGGTAGGAGAGGGGGCTCTAACTCTTAGTGGTAGGAGAGGGGGCTCTAACTCTTAGTGGGTAGGAGAGGGGGCTCTAACTCTTGGTGGGTAGGAGAGGGGGCTCTAACTAAGTGGTAGGAGAGGGGGCTCTAACTCTTAGTGGGTAGGAGAGGGGGCTCTAACTCTTAGTGGGTAGGAGAGGGGGCTCTAACTCTTAGTGGGTAGGAGAGGGGGCTCTAACTCTTAGTGGTAGGAGAGGGGGCTCTAACTCTTAGTGGTAGGAGAGGGGGCTCTAACTCTTAGTGGGTAGGAGAGGGGGCTCTAACTCTTAGTGGGTAGGAGAGGGGGCTCTAACTCTTAGTGGTAGGAGAGGGGCTCTAACTCTTAGTGGGTAGGAGAGGGGGCTCTAACTCTTAGTGGGTAGGAGAGGGGGCTCTAACTCTTAGTGGTAGGAGAGGGGGCTCTAACTCTTAGTGGGTAGGAGACGGGGCTCTAACTCTAAGTGGTAGGAGAGGGGGCTCTAACTCTAAGTGGTAGGAGAGGGGGCTCTAACTAAGTGGTAGGAGAGGGGGCTCTAACTCTTAGTGGGTAGGAGAGGGGGCTCTAACTCTTAGTGGGTAGGAGAGGGGGCTCTAACTCTTAGTGGGTAGGAGAGGGGGCTCTAACTCTTAGTGGGTAGGAGAGGGGGCTCTAACTCTTAGTGGGTAGGAGACGGGGCTCTAACTCTAAGTGGTAGGAGACGGGGCTCTAACTCTAAGTGGTAGGAGAGGGGGCTCTAACTCTAAGTGGTAGGAGAGGGGGCTCTAACTAAGTGGTAGGAGAGGGGGCTCTAACTCTTAGTGGGTAGGAGAGGGGGCTCTAACTCTTAGTGGGTAGGAGAGGGGGCTCTAACTCTTAGTGGGTAGGAGAGGGGGCTCTAACTCTTAGTGGTAGGAGAGGGGCTCTAACTCTTAGTGGGTAGGAGAGGGGGCTCTAACTCTTAGTGGGTAGGAGAGGGGGCTCTAACTCTTAGTGGGTAGGAGACGGGGCTCTAACTCTAAGTGGTAGGAGACGGGGCTCTAACTCTAAGTGGTAGGAGAGGGGGCTCTAACTCTAAGTGGTAGGAGAGGGGGCTCTAACTAAGTGGTAGGAGAGGGGGCTCTAACTCTTAGTGGGTAGGAGAGGGGGCTCTAACTCTTAGTGGGTAGGAGAGGGGGCTCTAACTCTTAGTGGGTAGGAGAGTGGGCTCTAACTCTTAGTGGTAGGAGAAGGGGCTCTAACTCTTAGTGGGTAGGAGAGGGGCGATAACTCTTAGTGGGTAGGAGAGGGGGCTCTAACTCTTAGTGGATAGGAGAGGTGGCTCTAACTCTTAGTAGGTAGGAGAGGGGGCTCTAACTCTTAGTGGGTAGGAGAGGGGGCTCTAACTCTTAGTGGGTAGGAGAGGGGGCTCTAACTCTTAGTGGGTAGGAGAGGGGGCTCTAACTCTCAGTGGTAGGAGAGTGGGCTCTAACTCTTAGTGGTAGGAGAGGGGCTCTAACTCTTAGTGGGTAGGAGAGGGGGCTCTAACTCTTAGTGGGTAAGGGAGGGGGCTCTAACTCTTAGTGGGTAGGGGAGGGGGCTCTAACTCTTAGTGGGTAGGGGAGGGGGCTCTAACTCAGTGGGTAGGAGAGGGGGTTCTAACTCTTAGTGGGTAGGAGAGGGGGCTCTAACTCTTAGTGGGTAGGAGAGGGGGCTCTAACTCTTAGTGGGTAGGGGAGGGGGCTCTAACTCTTAGTGGGTAGGAGAGGGGGCTCTAACTCTTAGTGGGTAGGAGAGGGGGCTCTAACTCTTAGTGGGTAGGAGAGGGGGCTCTAACTCTTAGTGAGTAGGAGAGGGGGCTCTAACTCTTAGTGGGTAGGGGAGGGGGCTCCAACTCTTAGTGGGTAGGGGAGGGGGCTCTAACTCAGTGGGTAGGAGAGGGGGTTCTAACTCTTAGTGGGTAGGAGAGGGGGCTCAAACTCTTAGTGGGTAGGGGAGGGGGCTCCAACTCTTAGTGGGTAGGGGAGGGGGCTCTAACTCAGTGGGTAGGAGAGGGGGCTCTAACTCTTAATGGGTAGGAGAGGGGGCTCTAAGAGTTACTCTGTATGTCATGGGCTCTCCAGCCCTGTTCCTGCAGCTACCCAGTACTCTGTATGCCATGGGCTGTCCTACCCTGTTCCTGCAGCTACCCAGTACTCTGTATGCCAAAGTGGGTGGGGTTATATCCTTCCTGTTTGGCCCTGTCCGGGGGTGTCCTCAGAGTGGGCCACAGTGTCTCCTGACCCCTCCTGTCTCAGCCTCCAGTATTTATGCTGCAGTAGTAGTTTATGTGTCGGGGGGCTAGGGTCAGTTTGTTATATCTGGAGTACTTCTCCTGTCCTATTCGGTGTCCTGTGTGAATCTAGGTGTGCGTTCTCTAATTCTCTCCTTCTCTCTTTCTCTCTCTCGGAGGACCTGAGCCCTAGGACCATGCCCCAGGACTACCTGACATGATGACTCCTTGCTGTCCCCAGTCCACCTGGCTGTGCTGCTGCTCCAGTTTCAACTGTTCTGCCTTAATATTATTCGACCATGCTGGTAATTTATGAACATTTGAACATCTTGGCCATGTTCTGTTATCTCCACCCGGCACAGCCAGAAGAGGACTGGCCACCCCACATATGCTCTCTCTAATTCTCTCTTTCTTTCTCTCTCTCGGAGGACCTGAGCCCTAGGACCATGCCCCAGGAATACCTGACATGATGACTCCTTGCTGTCCCCAGTCCACCTGACTGTGCTGCTGCTCCAGTTTCAACTGTTCTGCCTTATTATTATTCGACCATGCTGGTCATTTATGAACATTTGAACATCTTGACCATGTTTTGTTATAATCTCCACCCGGCACAGCCAGAAGAGGACTGGCCACCCCACATAGCCTGGTTCCTCTCTAGGTTTCTTCCTAGGTTTTGGCCTTTCTAGGGAGTTTTTCCTAGCCACCGTGCTTCTACACCTGCATTGCTTGCTGTTTGGGGTTTTAGGCTGGGCTTCTGTACAGCACTTTGAGATATCAGCTGATGTACGAAGGGCTATATAAATAAATTTTATTTGATTTGATTTATGCCATGGGCTGTCCAACCCTGTTCCTGCAGCTACCCAGTACTCTGTATGCCATGGACCCTCCAACCCTGTTCCTGCAGCTACCCAGTACTCTGTATACCATGGGCTCGCCGACCCTGTTCAGCTACCCAGTAATCTGTATGCCATGGGCTCTCCTACCCTGTTCCTGCAGATACCCAGTACTCTGTATGCCAAGGGCTCTCCAACCCTGTTCCTGCAGCTACCCAGTACTCTGTATGCCATGGGCTCTCCTTCCCTGTTCCTGCAGCTACCCAGTACTCTGTATACCATGGGCTCGCCAACCCTGTTCAGCTACCCAGTAATCTGTATGCCATGGGCTCTCCTACCCTGTTCCTGCAGATACCCAGTACTCTGTATGCCAAGGGCTCTCCAACCCTGTTCCTGCAGCTACCCAGTACTCTGTATGCCATGGGCTCTCCTTCCCTGTTCCTGCAGCTACCCAGTACTCTGTATGCCATGGGCTCTCCTTCCCTGTTCATGCAGCTACCCAGTGCTATATTTGAAAAATGCTTTTGCAAACAAAACACAATTCATTAAACTGTTGACAAGCCTCTCTGGGCGCTCAAGAAAATAATAAAGGAGAGTAATAAACGTCTCACAAAAGTCACTATGAAAATATAAACAAAATCCCTATCATCATTACACACACCTGCTCCATCATTACACACACCTGCCCCATCATTACACACACCTGCTCCGTCATTACTCACACCTGCTCCATCATTACACACACCTGCTCCGTCATTACACACACCTGCTCCGTCATTACACACACCTGCTCCGTCATTACACACACCTACTCCATCATTACACACACCTGCCCCATCATTACACACACCTGCTCCATCATTACACACACCTGCCCCATCATTACACACACCTGCTCCGTCATTACACACACCTGCCCCATCATTACACACACCTGATCCATCATTACGCACACCTGCCCCATCATTACACACACCTGCTCCATCATTACGCACACCTGCCCCATCATTACACACACCTGCCCCATCATTACACACACCTGCTCCGTCATTACACACACCTGCCCCATCATTACACACACCTGCTCCGTCATTACGCACACCTGCCCCATCATTACACACACCTGCTTCGTCATTACGCACACCTGCCCCATCATTACACACACCTGCTCCGTCATTACACAAACCTGCTCCATCATTACACACACCTGATCCATCATTACGCACACCTGCCCCATCATTACACACACCTGCTCCATCATTACGCACACCTGCCCCATCATTACACACACCTGCCCCATCATTACACACCTGCTCCGTCATTACACACACCTGCCCCATCATTACACACACCTGCTTCGTCATTACGCACACCTGCCCCATCATTACACACACCTGCTCCGTCATTACACAAACCTGCTCCATCATTACACACACCTGATGCATCATTACACATACCTGCTCCATCATTACGCACACCTGCTCTGTCATTACACACACCTGCTCCATCATTACACACACCTGCTCCATCATTACACACACCTGCTCCATCATTACACACACCTGCTCCATCATTACCCACACCTGCTCCGTCATTACAGACACCTGCCCCATCATTACACACACCTGCCCCATCTTTACACACACCTGCCCCATCATTACACACACCTTCCCCATTATTACACACACCTGCTCCGTCATTACACACACCTGTTCCATCATTACACACACCTGCTCCGTCATTACACACACCGGCTCCATCATTACACATACCTGATCCATCATTACACACACCTGCTCCATCACTACACACACCTGATCCATCATTACACACCTGCTCCATCATTACACACACCTGCTCCGTCATTACACACACCTGCTCCATCATTACACACACCTGCTCTGTCATTACTCACACCTGCTCCATCATTACACACACCTGCACCGTCATTACACACACCTGCTCCATCATTACACACACCTGCTCCGTCATTAGACCTATTCCATCATTACACCTGCTCCATCATTACACACACCTGCTCCATCATTACACACACCTGCTCCGTCATTACACCTATTCCATCATTACACCTGCTCCAACATTACACCTGCTCCATCATTACACACACCTGCTCCATCATTACACCTGCTCCATCATTACACACACCTGCTCCATCATTACATACACCTGCTCCGTCATTACACCTATTCCATCATTACACCTGCTCCATCAGTACACCTGCTCCATCATTACACCTGCTCCATAATTACACATACCTGCTCCGTCATTACACCTATTCCATCATTACACCTGCTCCATCATTACACCTTCTCCATCATTACACCTGCTCCATCATTACACATACCTGCTCCGTCATTACACCTATTCCATCATTACACCTCCTCCATCATTACACATACCTGCTCCGTCATTACACCTATTCCATCATTACACCTGCTCCATCATTACACCTGCTCCATCATTACACACACCTGCTCCATCATTACACACACCTGCTCCGTCATTACACACACCGGCTCCATCATTACACATACCTGATCCATCATTACACACACCTGCTCCATCACTACACACACCTGATCCATCATTATACACCTGCTCCATCATTACACACACCTGCTCCGTCATTACACACACCTGCTCCATCATTACACACACCTGCTCTGTCATTACTCACACCTGCTCCATCATTACACACACCTGCACCGTCATTACACACACCTGCTCCATCATTACACACACCTGCTCCGTCATTAGACCTATTCCATCATTACACCTGCTCCATCATTACACACACCTGCTCCATCATTACACACACCTGCTCCGTCATTACACCTATTCCATCATTACACCTGCTCCAACATTACACCTGCTCCATCATTACACACACCTGCTCCATCATTACACCTGCTCCATCATTACACACACCTGCTCCATCATTACATACACCTGCTCCGTCATTACACCTATTCCATCATTACACCTGCTCCATCAGTACACCTGCTCCATCATTACACCTGCTCCATAATTACACATACCTGCTCCGTCATTACACCTATTCCATCATTATACCTGCTCCATCATTACACCTTCTCCATCATTACACCTGCTCCATCATTACACATACCTATTCCATCATTACACCTGCTCCATCATTACACCTGCTCCATCATTACACACACCTGCTCCATCATTACACATACCTGCTCCGTCATTACACCTGCTCCATCATTACACCTGCTCCATCATTACACACACCTGCTCCATCATTACACACACCTGCTCCATCATTACATCTGCTCCATCATTACACACACCTGCTCCATCATTACACACACCTGTTCCATCATTACACCTGTTCCATCATTACACACACCTGCTCCATCATTACACCTGCTTCGTCATTACACCTGCTCCGTCATTTCACACACATGCTCCATCATTACACACACCTGCTTCGTCATTACACCTGCTCCGTCATTACACACACCTGCTCCATCATTACACACACCTGCTCCGTCATTACACACACCTGCTCCATCATTACACACACCTGCTCCATCATTACACACACCTGCTCCGTCATTACACCTGCTCCATTATTACACTCACCCGCTCCATCATTACACACACCTGCTCCGTCATTAAACCTATTCCATCATTACACCTGCTCCATCATTACACCTGCTCCATCATTACCCACACCTGCTCCATCATTACACACATCTGCTCCATCATTACACCTGTTCCATCATTACACACACCTGCTCCATCATTACACACACCTATTCCGTCATTACACACACCTGCTCCATCATTACACACACCTGCTCCATCATTACACACACCTGCTCCGTCATTACACCTGCTCCATCATTACACTCACCCGCTCCATCATTACACACACCTGCTCCGTCATTACACCTATTCCATCATTACACCTGCTCCATCATTACACCTGCTCCATCATTACCCACACCTGCTCCATCATTACACCTGTTCCAACATTACACACACCCGCTCCATCATTACTCACACCTGCTCCATCATTACACACACTTGCTCCGTCTTTACACACACCTGCTCCGTCATTACACACACCTGCTCCGTCATTACACACACCTGCTCCATCATTACACACAGCTGCTCCATCATTACATACACCTGCTCCATCATTACACACACCTGCCCCATCATTACACACACCTGCTCCGTCATTACACACACCTGCCCCATCATTACACACACCTGCTTCATCATTACGCACACCTGCACCATCATTACACACACCTGCTCCGTCATTACGCACACCTGCCCCATCATTACACACACCTGCCCTTTCATTACACACACCTGCCCCATCATTACACACACCTGCCCCATCATTACACACACCTGCCCCATTATTACACACACCTGCTCCCTCATTACACACACCTGCTCCATCATTACACACACCTGCTCCATCATTACATACACCTGCTCCGTCATTACACCTATTCCATCATTACACCTGCTCCAACATTACACCTGCTCCATCATTACACCTGCTCCATCATTACACACACCTGCTCAATCATTACATACACCTGCTCCGTCATTACACCTATTCCATCATTACACCTGCTCCAACATTACACCTGCTCCATCATTACACACACCTGCTCCATCATTACATACACCTGCTCCATCATTACATACACCTGCTCCAACATTACACCTATTCCATCATTACACCTGCTCCAACATTACACCTATTCCATCATTACACACACCTGGTCCATCATTACATACACCTACTCCATCATTACACACACCTGCTCCATCATTACACATACCTGCTCCGTCATTACACCTATTCCATCATTACACCTGCTCCATCATTACACCTGCTCCATCATTACACACACCTGCTCCGTCATTACACCTATTCCATCATTACACCTGCTCCATCATTACACATACCTGCTCCGTCATTACACCTGCTCCATCATTACACATACCTGCTCCGTCATTACACCTATTCCATCATTACACCTGCTCCATCATTACACATACCTGCTCCGTCATTACACCTATTCCATAATTACACCTGCTCCATCATTACACCTGCTCCATCATTATACCTGCTCCATCATTACACACACCTGCTCCGTCATTACACACACCTGCTTCGTCATTACACGCACCTGCTCCATCATTACACACACCTGCTCCATCATTACACCTGTTCCATCATTACACACACCTGCTCTGTCATTACACACACCTGCTCCATCATTACACCTGCTCCATCATTACACACACCTGCTCCATCATTACACCTGTTCCGTCATTACACACACCTGCTCCGTCATTACACACACCTGCTCCATCATTACACCTGCTCCATCATTACACACACCTGCTCCATCATTACATCTGCTCCATCATTACACACACCTGCTCCATCATTACACACACCTGCTCCATCATTACACCTGTTCCATCATTACACACACCTGCTCCATCATTACACCTGTTCCATCATTACACCTGCTCCGCCATTCCACACACCTGCTCCATCATTACACACACCTGCTCCATCATTACACACACCTGCTCCATCATTACACACACCTGCTCCGTCATTAGACCTATTCCATCATTACACCTGCTCCATCATTACACACACCTGCTCCATCATTACACACACCTGCTCCGTCATTACACCTATTCCATCATTACACCTGCTCCAACATTACACCTGCTCCATCATTACACACACCTGCTCCATCATTACACCTGCTCCATCATTACACACACCTGCTCCATCATTACATACACCTGCTCCGTCATTACACCTATTCCATCATTACACCTGCTCCATCAGTACACCTGCTCCATCATTACACCTGCTCCATCATTACACATACCTGCTCCGTCATTACACCTATTCCATCATTACACCTGCTCCATCATTACACCTTCTCCATCATTACACCTGCTCCATCATTACACATACCTGCTCCGTCATTACACCTATTCCATCATTACACCTCCTCCATCATTACACATACCTGCTCCGTCATTACACCTATTCCATCATTACACCTGCTCCATCATTACACCTGCTCCATCATTACACCTGCTCCATCATTACACACACCTGCTCCATCATTACACATACCTGCTCCGTCATTACACCTGCTCCATCATTACACCTGCTCCATCATTACACACACCTGCTCCATCATTACACACACCTGCTCCATCATTACATCTGCTCCATCATTACACACACCTGCTCCATCATTACACACACCTGTTCCATCATTACACCTGTTCCATCATTACACACACCTGCTCCATCATTACACCTGCTTCGTCATTACACCTGCTCCGTCATTTCACACACATGCTCCATCATTACACACACCTGCTTCGTCATTACACCTGCTCCGTCATTACACACACCTGCTCCATCATTACACACACCTGCTCCGTCATTACACACACCTGCTCCATCATTACACACACCTGCTCCATCATTACACACACCTGCTCCGTCATTACACCTGCTCCATTATTACACTCACCCGCTCCATCATTACACACACCTGCTCCGTCATTAAACCTATTCCATCATTACACCTGCTCCATCATTACACCTGCTCCATCATTACCCACACCTGCTCCATCATTACACACACCTGCTCCATCATTACACCTGTTCCATCATTACACACACCTGCTCCATCATTACACACACCTGCTCCGTCATTACACACACCTGCTCCATCATTACACACACCTGCTCCATCATTACACACACCTGCTCCGTCATTACACCTGCTCCATCATTACACTCACCCGCTCCATCATTACACACACCTGCTCCGTCATTACACCTATTCCATCATTACACCTGCTCCATCATTACACCTGCTCCATCATTACCCACACCTGCTCCATCATTACACCTGTTCCAACATTACACACACCCGCTCCATCATTACTCACACCTGCTCCATCATTACACACACCTGCTCCGTCTTTACACACACCTGCTCCGTCATTACACACACCTGCTCCGTCATTACACACACCTGCTCCATCATTACACACAGCTGCTCCATCATTACATACACCTGCTCCATCATTACACACACCTGCCCCATCATTACACACACCTGCTCCGTCATTACACACACCTGCCCCATCATTACACACACCTGCTTCATCATTACGCACACCTGCACCATCATTACACACACCTGCTCCGTCATTACGCACACCTGCCCCATCATTACACACACCTGCCCTTTCATTACACACACCTGCCCCATCATTACACACACCTGCCCCATCATTACACACACCTGCCCCATTATTACACACACCTGCTCCCTCATTACACACACCTGCTCCATCATTACACACACCTGCTCCATCATTACATATACCTGCTCCGTCATTACACCTATTCCATCATTACACCTGCTCCAACATTACACCTGCTCCATCATTACACCTGCTCCATCATTACACACACCTGCTCAATCATTACATACACCTGCTCCGTCATTACACCTATTCCATCATTACACCTGCTCCAACATTACACCTGCTCCATCATTACACACACCTGCTCCATCATTACATACACCTGCTCCATCATTACATACACCTGCTCCAACATTACACCTATTCCATCATTACACCTGCTCCAACATTACACCTATTCCATCATTACACACACCTGGTCCATCATTACATACACCTACTCCATCATTACACACACCTGCTCCATCATTACACATACCTGCTCCGTCATTACACCTATTCCATCATTACACCTGCTCCATCATTACACCTGCTCCATCATTACACACACCTGCTCCGTCATTACACCTATTCCATCATTACACCTGCTCCATCATTACACATACCTGCTCCGTCATTACACCTGCTCCATCATTACACATACCTGCTCCGTCATTACACCTATTCCATCATTACACCTGCTCCATCATTACACATACCTGCTCCGTCATTACACCTATTCCATAATTACACCTGCTCCATCATTACACCTGCTCCATCATTATACCTGCTCCATCATTACACACACCTGCTCCGTCATTACACACACCTGCTTCGTCATTACACGCACCTGCTCCATCATTACACACACCTGCTCCATCATTACACCTGTTCCATCATTACACACACCTGCTCTGTCATTACACACACCTGCTCCATCATTACACCTGCTCCATCATTACACACACCTGCTCCATCATTACACCTGTTCCGTCATTACACACACCTGCTCCGTCATTACACACACCTGCTCCATCATTACACCTGCTCCATCATTACACACACCTGCTCCATCATTACACACACCTGCTCCATCATTACACCTGTTCCATCATTACACACACCTGCTCCATCATTACACCTGTTCCATCATTACACCTGCTCCGCCATTCCACACACCTGCTCCATCATTACACACACCTGCTCCATCATTACACACACCTCTCGTCATTCCACACACCTGCTCCATCATTACACACACCTGCTCTATCATTACACACCTCCTCGTCATTCCACACACCTGCTCCATCATTACATCTGCTCCCCATTTTATCTCCATGATTACTCCCTCTTTCTTTAGCCCTCAGTAGACATCAGTCACTAGTTAGTATTGTCTTCTTTTATGTTCAGTAAGCTTCTCATGTTATGTTCTTTTGTATCGTTTCATTATTAAACTCACCTTTTGCACCTGCTTCCTGACTCCCGGCGTATTACGTTACAGAATACCTACTCACTTCCTGACCCCCCGGAATATTACGTTACAGAATACTACCTCACTTCCTGACTGCCGGCACATTACGTTACAGAATACTACCTCACTTCCTGACTCCCGGCGAATTACGTTACAGAATACTACCTCACTTTCTGACTCCCGGCGTATTACGTTACAGAATACTACCTCACTTCCTGACTCCCGGAATATTACGTTACAGAATACTACCTCACTTCCTGACTCCCGGCGAATTACGTTACAGAATACTACCTCACTTTCTGACTCCCGGCGTATTACGTTACAGAATACTACCTCACTTCCTGACTCCCGGAATATTACGTTACAGAATACTACCTCACTTCCTGACTCCCGGCGAATTACGTTACAGAATACTACCTCACTTCCTGACTCCCGGCGTATTACGTTACAGAATACTACCTCACTTCCTGACTCCCGGCGTATTACGTTACAGAATACTACCTCACTTCCTGACTCCCGACGTATTACGTTACAGAATACTACCTCACTTCCTGACTCCCGGCGTATTACGTTACAGAATACTACCTCACTTCCTGACTCCCGGCGTATTACGTTACAGAATACTACCTCACTTCCTGACTCCCGGCGTATTACGTTACAGAATACTACCTCACTTCCTGACTCCCGGCGTATTACGTTACAGAATACTACCTCACTTCCTGACTCCCGGCGTATTACGTTACAGAATACTACCTCACTTCCTGACTCCTGACGTATTACGTTACAGAATACTACCTCACTTCCTGACTCCCGGCGTATTACGTTACAGAATACTACCTCACTTCCTGACTCCCGGAATATTTTTTTTATTTGTTATTTTTTTACCCCTTTTTCTCCCCAATTTCGTGGTATCCAATTGTTGTAGTAGCTACTATCTTGTCTCATCGCTACAACTCCCGTACGGGCTCGGGAGAGACGAAGGTTGAAAGTCATGCGTCCTCCGATACACAACCCAAACAAGCCGCACTGCTTCTTAACACAGCGCACATCCAACCCGGAAGCCAGCCGCACCAATGCGCCGGAGGAAACACCGTGCACCTGGCCACTTTGGTTACTCCCGGCGTACACTGCGCCCAGCCCGCCACAGGAGTCGCTGGTGCGCCATGAGACAAGGACACCCCTACTGACCAAGCCCTCCCTAACCCGGGCGACGCTAGGCCAATTGTGCGTCGCCCCACGGACCTCCCGGTCGCGGCCGGTTACGACAGAGCCTGGGCGCGAACCCAGGGACTCTGATGGCACAGCTGGCGCTGCAGTACAGCGCCCTTAACCACTGCGCCACCCGGGAGGCCCTGACTCCCGGAATATTACGTTACAGAATACTACCTCACTTCCTGACTCCCGGCGAATTACGTTACAGAATATATGGAAGCAGCCGAGGATAAAACCATCTTCCAGACGGTCTACTCCACCAACACCACAACCAGCTGACACATCTGGCTACGGCCATGGAGGAGCCCCTCCACGTTCTCCGCCAGCAAGGCTCTCCATATCCCTATCAGAGGGCCTCCTACCACGGGTATTCACAGTGAGCCAGTCCCCCAGCCAACCCAGCCATCCGCCCAGGTCAGCGATGCCCGACTGTCCCTTCCGGAGAAGTATGATGATTCTCCATCGAAATGACCCGTCTGCTGCAGTGGCGTCACCCAAGTTGTTGGAGCTACATGGCTAATGGCTACGCCTACTAAGTCAAGTGACGATTGGGAGAAGCAGGCAGGATGTCACGGATGGTGAGATGCATTGGTTGACGCTCCGGACCTGTCCGTGTTTGGCTGACAGATGTGCGGCTGACTGACCGGGAATTAGCCATCTGCTACCGCAGTCCTCCCCCTCCGCTCAGAGACCAACTATGCTCCTTCCACTCCAGTCCCAAACTGCTCCCTTTCCTTTGTGTCTGTACACTGTAATTCAGCTTTCAGCTGAGAACGTATATAGCTGAGGTAAACACATAAAGGTTATGTTTCCTTCACTACAGTAACACTATGTTGTCATCCTGAGTTCCATGGTTGCCATGGCGAGACAGAGAAAGAGAGAGAGAGAGCGAGAGAGAGACAAGTGACAATTGAGGACGTCATTTCCGGTCACAACTTGCAGACTTGTTTTCGAGTTGCTGTGCGTTTTGTTGCCAACCTGTTTTGCTACCTGACAAATTTACGGTTTTTACTTTTTAATTACCGTTTATATTTTTGTTTTTTTCCCTCAACTTTTTCACTCCGGACGCTTTATCTGGACACGATTCGTCAGGACCTCCAACAGCCGAAGCTAAGTAGTAACATTAACATGATGCCTTCTAATTGCAGTCGCTGTACTCGCCTTACGGCGAGGATAGCTGTGCTACAAGCCCAGCTTCAGACGCAATCGTTAGGCAAGGGTAATTTCAGTGTAGGAAAGGATGAAACAGCTTCTGTGCCACCAGTAAGTACAGATAGTAGTATAAATCCCCTGGCACAGTCCCCGCTGCCGGACAACTTTCTCACGGTTTCTGGAAGGAAATGCTGTAGGAACGCTCAACCGGTGTCGCTCATTCAGCCGACAGAAACTTTCAACTGGTTTTCCCTATTAAGAAACGGGTCGGAGTCAGAGGCTGAGTCTTCTCTGGTCTCTACTCCTCCCGTTACGGGGTCTGAGACGCCGAAGCCTCCCACCATTAGCTCTGACAAATTGAAAACTCTAGTCATTGGCGACTCCATTACCCGCAGTATCAGACTTTAAACGAATCATCCAGCGATCATACACTGTTTACCAGGGGGCAGGGCTACCGATGTTAAGGCTAATCTGAAGATGGTGCTGGCTAAGGCTAAAACTGGCGAGTGTAGAGAGTATAGAGATATTGTTATCCACGTCGGCACCAACGATGTTAGGATGAAACAGTCAGAGATCACCAAGCGCAACATAGCTTCTGCGTGTAAATCAGCTAGAAAGATGTGTCGGCATCGAGTAATTGTCTCTGGCCCCCTCCCAGTTAGGGGGAGTGATGAGCTCTACAGCAGTCTCACAACTCAATCGCTGGTTGAAAACTGTTTTCTGCCCCTCCCAAAAGATAGAATTTGTAGATAATTGGCCCTCTTTCTGGGACTCACCCACAAACAGGACCAAGCCTGACCTGCTGAGGAGTGACGGACTCCATCCTAGCTGGAGGGGTGCTCTCATCTTATCTACCAACATAGACAGGGCTCTAACTCCTCTAGCTCCACAATGAAATAGGGTGCAGGCCAGGCAGCAGGCTGTTAGCCAGCCTAGCACAGTCAGTGTAGTCAGCTCAGCTATCACCTATGAGACCGTGTCTGTGCCTTGACCTAGGTTGGGCAAAACTAAACATGGCGGTGTTCGCCTTAGCAATCTCACTAGGATAAAGACCACCTCCATTCCTGTCATTATTGAAAGAGATCATAATACCTCACATCTCAAAATAGGGCTACTTAATGTTAGATCCCTTACTTCAAAGGCAATTATAGTCAATGAACTAATCACTGATCATAATCTTGATGTGATTGGCCTGACTGAAACATGGCTTAAGCCTGATGAATTTACTGTGTTAAATGAGGCCTCACCTCCTGGCTACACTAGTGACCATATCCCCTGTGCATCCCGCAAAGGCGGAGGTGTTGCTAACATTTACGATAGCAAATTTCAATTTACAAAAAAAAAATGACGTTTTTGTCTTTTGAGCATCTAGTCATGAAATCTATGCAGCCTACTCAATCACTTTTTATAGCTACTGTTTACAGGCTTCCTGGGCCATATACAGCGTTCCTCATTGAGTTCCCTGAATTCCTATCGGACCTTGTAGTCATAGCAGATAATATTCTAATCTTTGGTGACTTTAATATTCACATGGAAAAGTCCACAGACCCACTCCAAAAGGCTTTCGGAGCCATCATCGACTCAGTGGGTTTTGTCCAACACGTCTCTGGACCCACTCACTGTCACAGTCATACGCTGGACCTAGTTTTGTCCCATGGAATAAATGTTGTGGATCTTAATGTTTTTCCTCATAATCCTGGACTATCGGACCACCATTTTATTACGTTTGCAATTGCAACAAATAATCTGCTCAGACCCCAACCAAGGAACATCAAAAGTCGTGCTATAAATTCACAGAAAACACAAAGATTCCTTGATGTCCTTCCATATTCCCTCTGTCTACCCAAGGACGCCAGAGGACAAAAATCAGTTAACCACCTAACTGAGGAACTCAATTTAACCTTGTGCAATACCCTAGATGCAGTTACACCCCTAAAAACTAAAAACATTTCTCATAAGAAACTAGCTCCCTGGTACACAGAAAATACCCGAGCTCTGAAGCAAGCTTCCAGAAAATTGGAACGGAAATGGCGCCACACCAACCTGGAAGTCTTCCGACTAGCTTGGAAAGACAGTACTGTGCAGTACCGAAGAGCCCTTACTGCTGCTCGATCATCCTATTTTTCCAACTTAATTGAGGAAAATAAGAACAATCCGAAATTCCTTTTTGATACTGTCGCAAAGCTAACTAAAAAGCAGCATTCCCCAAGAGAGGATGACTTTCACTTTAGCAGTGATAAATTCATGAACTTCTTTGAGGAAAATCTTATGATTATTAGAAAGCAAATTACGGACTCCTCTTTAAATCTGCGTATTCCTTCAAAACTCAGTTGTCCTGAGTCTGCACAACTCTGTCAGGACCTAGGATCAAGAGAGACGCTCAAGTGATTTAGTACTATATCTCTTGATACAATGATGAAAATAATCATGGCCTCTAAACCTTCAAGCTGCATACTGGACCCTATTCAACTAAACTACTGAAAGAGCTGCTTCCTGTGCTCAGCCCTCCTATGTTGAACATTATAAACGGCTCTCAATCCACCGGATGTGTACCAAACTCACTAAAAGTGGCAGTAATAAAGCCAAACCTTGACCCAGAAAATATAAACAACTATCGGCCTATATCGAATCTTCCATTCCTCTCAAAAATTTTTAGAAAAGGCTGTTGCGCAGCAACTCACTGCCTTCCTGAAGACAAACAATGTATACGAAATGCTTCAGTCTGGTTTTAGACCCCATCATAGTACTGAGACGGCACTTGTGAAGGTGGTAAATGACATTTGAATGGCATCGGACCGAGGCTCTGCATCTGTCCTCGTGCTCCTAGACCTTAGTGCTGCTTTTGATACCATCGATCACCACATTCTTTTGGAGAGATTGGAAACCCAAATTGGTCTACACGGACAAGTTCTGGCCTGGTTTAGATCTTATCTGTCGGAAAGATATCAGTTTGTCTCTGTGAATGGTTTGTCCTCTGATAAATCAACTGTAAATTTCGGTGTTCCTCAAGGTTCCGTTTTAGGACCACTATTGTTTTCACTATATATACTCTTGGGGATGTTATTCGAAAACATAATGTTAACTTTCACTGCTATACGGATGACACACAGCTGTACATTTCAATGAAACATGGTGAAGCCCCAAAATTGCCCTTGCTAGAAGCATGTGTTTCAGACATAAGGAAGTGGATGGCTGCAAACTTTCTGCTTTTAAACTCGGACAAAACAGAGATGCTTGTTCTAGGTCCCAAGAAACAAAGAGATCTTCTGTTGAATCTGACAATTAATCTTAATGGTTGTACAGTCGTCTCAAATAAAACTGTGAAGGACCTCGGCGTTACTCTGGAACCTGATCTCTCTTTTGAAGAACATATCAAGACCATTTCAAGGACAGCTTTTTTCCATCTACGTAACATTGCAAAAATCAGAAACTTTCTGTCCAAAACTTATGCAGAAAAATTAATCCATGCTTTTGTCACTTCTAGGTTAGACTACTGCAATGCTCTACTTTCCGGCAACCCGGATAAAGCACTAAATAAACTTCAGTTAGTGCTAAATACGGCTGCAGGGAATCCTGATTAGAACCATTTTTTTTATCATATTACTCCAGTGCTAGCCTCTCTACACTGGCTTCCTGTCAAAGCAAGGGCTGATTTCAAGGTTTTACTGCTAACCTACAAAGCATTACATGGGCTTGCTCCTACCTCTCTCTCTGATTTGGTCCTGCCGTACATGCCTACACGTACGCTACGGTCACAAGACGCAGGCCTCCTAATTGTCCCTAGAATTTCTAAGCAAACAGCTGGAGGCAGGGCTTTCTCCTATAGAGCTCCATTTTTTATGGAACGGTCTGCCTACCCATGTCAGAGACGCAAACTCGGTCTCAACCTTTAAGTCTTTACTGAAGACTCATCTCTTCAGTGGGTCATATGATTGAGTGTAGTCTGGCCCAGGAGTGGGAAGGTGAACGGAAAGGCTCTGGAGCAACGAACCGCCCTTGCTGTCTCTGCCTGGCCGGTTACCCTCTTTCCACTGGGATTCTCTGCCTCTAACCCTGTTACAGGGGCTGAGTCACTGGCTTACTGGGGCTCTATCATGCCGTCCCTGGAGGGGGTGCGTCACCTGAGTGGGTTGATTCACTGATGTGGTCATCCTGTCTGGGTTGGGTTGGCGCCCCCCATGGTCCTAGGGCTCAGGACCTGAGCCCTAGGACCATGCCCCAGGACTACCTGACATGATGACTCCTTGCTGTCCAAGGTCCACCTGGCCGTGCTGCTGCTCCAGTTTCAACTGTTCTGCCTTATTATTATTCAACCATGCTGGTCATTTATGAACATTTGAACATCTTGGCCATGTTCTGTTATAATCTCCACCCGGTACAGCCAGAAGAGGACTGGCCACCCCACATATGCTCTCTCTAATTCTCTCTCTCTTTCTCTCTCTCGGAGGACCTGAGCCCTAGGACCATGCCCCAGGAATACCTGACATGATGACTCTTTGCTGTCCCCAGTCCACCTGACCCTGCTGCTGCTCCAGTTTCAACTGTTCTGCCTTATTATTATTCGACCATGCTGGTCATTTATGAACATTTGAACATCTTGGCCATGATCTGTTATAATCTCCACCCGGCACAGCCAGAAGAGGACTGGCCACCCCACATAGCCTGGTTCCTCTCTAGGTTTCTTCCTAGGTTTTGTTCTTTCTAGGGAGTTTTTCCTAGCCACCGTGCTTCTACACCTGCATTGCTTGCTGTTTGGGGTTTTAGGCTGGGTTTTTGTACAGCACTTTGAGATATCAGCTGATGTACGAAGGGCTATATAAAATAAATTTGATTTGATTTGATGTGAGGTTGCCTAGCCAGAGAACTCTTGTAAAATTGTAAATATTTTATTGATCAAATTAACTTTTTTGTTGTTGTTAGCCTAGTAAATACTGATTATTTCTATTGAACAAAAAACATAAACGCAACATGAAACAATATCAATGATTTTACTGAGTTACATTTCATATAAGGAAATCAGTCAATTGAAATAAATGAATGATGCCCTAATTTATGGATTTCACATGATTGGGAATACAGATGTGCATTTGTTGGTCACAGATACCTTCAAAAAAAGGTAGGGGCGTGGATCAGAAAACCAGTTAGTATCTAGTGTGACCACCATTTGCTTCGTGCAACACGAAACATCTCCTTCACATAGAGTTGATCAGACTGTTGATTGTAGCCTGTGGAATGTTGTCCCACTCCTCCTCTTCAATGGCTGTGTGAAGTTGCTGGATATTGGCGGGAACTGGAACACGCTGTCGTACACGTCGATCCAGAGCATCCCACACATGCTCAATGGCTGACATGGCTGGTGAGTATACAGGCCATGGAAGAACTGGGACATTATTTGGCCTCCAGGAATAGTGTACAGATCCTTGCGACATGGGGCCGTGCATTATCATGCTGAAACATGAGGTGATGGAGGAGGATGAATGGCACGACAATGGGCCTCAGAATCTCGTCACGATATCACGTTATTCAAATTGCCATTATGTTCATTGTCCGTAGCTTATGTCATATCCTATGTCATATCATATACCTTATCGCATACCATAACCCCACCACCACCATGGGGCACTCTGTTCACAACTTTGACATCAGTGGTAGGAGAGGGGGCTCTAACTCTTAGTGGGCTCTAACTCTTAGTGGGTAGGAGAGGGGGCTCTAACTCTTAGTGGGTAGGAGAGGGGGCTCTAACTCTTAGTGGGTAGGAGAGTGGGCTCTAACTCTTAGTGGTAGGAGAAGGGGCTCTAACTCTTAGTGGGTAGGAGAGGGGCGATAACTCTTAGTGGGTAGGAGAGGGGGCTCTAACTCTTAGTGGATAGGAGAGGTGGCTCTAACTCTTAGTAGGTAGGAGAGGGGGCTCTAACTCTTAGTGGGTAGGAGAGGGGGCTCTAACTCTTAGTGGGTAGGAGAGGGGGCTCTAACTCTTAGTGGGTAGGAGAGGGGGCTCTAACTCTCAGTGGTAGGAGAGTGGGCTCTAACTCTTAGTGGTAGGAGAGGGGCTCTAACTCTTAGTGGGTAGGAGAGGGGGCTCTAACTCTTAGTGGGTAAGGGAGGGGGCTCTAACTCTTAGTGGGTAGGGGAGGGGGCTCTAACTCTTAGTGGGTAGGGGAGGGGGCTCTAACTCAGTGGGTAGGAGAGGGGGTTCTAACTCTTAGTGGGTAGGAGAGGGGGCTCTAACTCTTAGTGGGTAGGAGAGGGGGCTCTAACTCTTAGTGGGTAGGGGAGGGGGCTCTAACTCTTAGTGGGTAGGAGAGGGGGCTCTAACTCTTAGTGGGTAGGAGAGGGGGCTCTAACTCTTAGTGGGTAGGAGAGGGGGCTCTAACTCTTAGTGAGTAGGAGAGGGGGCTCTAACTCTTAGTGGGTAGGGGAGGGGGCTCCAACTCTTAGTGGGTAGGGGAGGGGGCTCTAACTCAGTGGGTAGGAGAGGGGGTTCTAACTCTTAGTGGGTAGGAGAGGGGGCTCAAACTCTTAGTGGGTAGGGGAGGGGGCTCCAACTCTTAGTGGGTAGGGGAGGGGGCTCTAACTCAGTGGGTAGGAGAGGGGGCTCTAACTCTTAATGGGTAGGAGAGGGGGCTCTAAGAGTTACTCTGTATGTCATGGGCTCTCCAGCCCTGTTCCTGCAGCTACCCAGTACTCTGTATGCCATGGGCTGTCCTACCCTGTTCCTGCAGCTACCCAGTACTCTGTATGCCAAAGTGGGTGGGGTTATATCCTTCCTGTTTGGCCCTGTCCGGGGGTGTCCTCAGAGTGGGCCACAGTGTCTCCTGACCCCTCCTGTCTCAGCCTCCAGTATTTATGCTGCAGTAGTAGTTTATGTGTCGGGGGGCTAGGGTCAGTTTGTTATATCTGGAGTACTTCTCCTGTCCTATTCGGTGTCCTGTGTGAATCTAGGTGTGCGTTCTCTAATTCTCTCCTTCTCTCTTTCTCTCTCTCGGAGGACCTGAGCCCTAGGACCATGCCCCAGGACTACCTGACATGATGACTCCTTGCTGTCCCCAGTCCACCTGGCTGTGCTGCTGCTCCAGTTTCAACTGTTCTGCCTTAATATTATTCGACCATGCTGGTAATTTATGAACATTTGAACATCTTGGCCATGTTCTGTTATCTCCACCCGGCACAGCCAGAAGAGGACTGGCCACCCCACATATGCTCTCTCTAATTCTCTCTTTCTTTCTCTCTCTCGGAGGACCTGAGCCCTAGGACCATGCCCCAGGAATACCTGACATGATGACTCCTTGCTGTCCCCAGTCCACCTGACTGTGCTGCTGCTCCAGTTTCAACTGTTCTGCCTTATTATTATTCGACCATGCTGGTCATTTATGAACATTTGAACATCTTGACCATGTTTTGTTATAATCTCCACCCGGCACAGCCAGAAGAGGACTGGCCACCCCACATAGCCTGGTTCCTCTCTAGGTTTCTTCCTAGGTTTTGGCCTTTCTAGGGAGTTTTTCCTAGCCACCGTGCTTCTACACCTGCATTGCTTGCTGTTTGGGGTTTTAGGCTGGGCTTCTGTACAGCACTTTGAGATATCAGCTGATGTACGAAGGGCTATATAAATAAATTTTATTTGATTTGATTTATGCCATGGGCTGTCCAACCCTGTTCCTGCAGCTACCCAGTACTCTGTATGCCATGGACCCTCCAACCCTGTTCCTGCAGCTACCCAGTACTCTGTATACCATGGGCTCGCCGACCCTGTTCAGCTACCCAGTAATCTGTATGCCATGGGCTCTCCTACCCTGTTCCTGCAGATACCCAGTACTCTGTATGCCAAGGGCTCTCCAACCCTGTTCCTGCAGCTACCCAGTACTCTGTATGCCATGGGCTCTCCTTCCCTGTTCCTGCAGCTACCCAGTACTCTGTATACCATGGGCTCGCCAACCCTGTTCAGCTACCCAGTAATCTGTATGCCATGGGCTCTCCTACCCTGTTCCTGCAGATACCCAGTACTCTGTATGCCAAGGGCTCTCCAACCCTGTTCCTGCAGCTACCCAGTACTCTGTATGCCATGGGCTCTCCTTCCCTGTTCCTGCAGCTACCCAGTACTCTGTATGCCATGGGCTCTCCTTCCCTGTTCATGCAGCTACCCAGTGCTATATTTGAAAAATGCTTTTGCAAACAAAACACAATTCATTAAACTGTTGACAAGCCTCTCTGGGCGCTCAAGAAAATAATAAAGGAGAGTAATAAACGTCTCACAAAAGTCACTATGAAAATATAAACAAAATCCCTATCATCATTACACACACCTGCTCCATCATTACACACACCTGCCCCATCATTACACACACCTGCTCCGTCATTACTCACACCTGCTCCATCATTACACACACCTGCTCCGTCATTACACACACCTGCTCCGTCATTACACACACCTGCTCCGTCATTACACACACCTACTCCATCATTACACACACCTGCCCCATCATTACACACACCTGCTCCATCATTACACACACCTGCCCCATCATTACACACACCTGCTCCGTCATTACACACACCTGCCCCATCATTACACACACCTGATCCATCATTACGCACACCTGCCCCATCATTACACACACCTGCTCCATCATTACGCACACCTGCCCCATCATTACACACACCTGCCCCATCATTACACACACCTGCTCCGTCATTACACACACCTGCCCCATCATTACACACACCTGCTCCGTCATTACGCACACCTGCCCCATCATTACACACACCTGCTTCGTCATTACGCACACCTGCCCCATCATTACACACACCTGCTCCGTCATTACACAAACCTGCTCCATCATTACACACACCTGATCCATCATTACGCACACCTGCCCCATCATTACACACACCTGCTCCATCATTACGCACACCTGCCCCATCATTACACACACCTGCCCCATCATTACACACCTGCTCCGTCATTACACACACCTGCCCCATCATTACACACACCTGCTTCGTCATTACGCACACCTGCCCCATCATTACACACACCTGCTCCGTCATTACACAAACCTGCTCCATCATTACACACACCTGATGCATCATTACACATACCTGCTCCATCATTACGCACACCTGCTCTGTCATTACACACACCTGCTCCATCA
Organism: Oncorhynchus clarkii lewisi; assembly: GCF_045791955.1. NCBI lineage: Eukaryota > Metazoa > Chordata > Actinopteri > Salmoniformes > Salmonidae > Oncorhynchus > Oncorhynchus clarkii. The sequence continues at coordinate 2,743,527 of NC_092156.1, read as the reverse complement.
TTACACACACCTGCTCCATCATTACACACACCTGCTCCGTCATTACACACACCTGCTCCATCATTACCCACACCTGCTCCGTCATTACAGACACCTGCCCCATCATTACACACACCTGCCCCATCTTTACACACACCTGCCCCATCATTACACACACCTTCCCCATTATTACACACACCTGCTCCGTCATTACACACACCTGTTCCATCATTACACACACCTGCTCCGTCATTACACACACCGGCTCCATCATTACACATACCTGATCCATCATTACACACACCTGCTCCATCACTACACACACCTGATCCATCATTACACACCTGCTCCATCATTACACACACCTGCTCCGTCATTACACACACCTGCTCCATCATTACACACACCTGCTCTGTCATTACTCACACCTGCTCCATCATTACACACACCTGCACCGTCATTACACACACCTGCTCCATCATTACACACACCTGCTCCGTCATTAGACCTATTCCATCATTACACCTGCTCCATCATTACACACACCTGCTCCATCATTACACACACCTGCTCCGTCATTACACCTATTCCATCATTACACCTGCTCCAACATTACACCTGCTCCATCATTACACACACCTGCTCCATCATTACACCTGCTCCATCATTACACACACCTGCTCCATCATTACATACACCTGCTCCGTCATTACACCTATTCCATCATTACACCTGCTCCATCAGTACACCTGCTCCATCATTACACCTGCTCCATAATTACACATACCTGCTCCGTCATTACACCTATTCCATCATTACACCTGCTCCATCATTACACCTTCTCCATCATTACACCTGCTCCATCATTACACATACCTGCTCCGTCATTACACCTATTCCATCATTACACCTCCTCCATCATTACACATACCTGCTCCGTCATTACACCTATTCCATCATTACACCTGCTCCATCATTACACCTGCTCCATCATTACACACACCTGCTCCATCATTACACACACCTGCTCCGTCATTACACACACCGGCTCCATCATTACACATACCTGATCCATCATTACACACACCTGCTCCATCACTACACACACCTGATCCATCATTATACACCTGCTCCATCATTACACACACCTGCTCCGTCATTACACACACCTGCTCCATCATTACACACACCTGCTCTGTCATTACTCACACCTGCTCCATCATTACACACACCTGCACCGTCATTACACACACCTGCTCCATCATTACACACACCTGCTCCGTCATTAGACCTATTCCATCATTACACCTGCTCCATCATTACACACACCTGCTCCATCATTACACACACCTGCTCCGTCATTACACCTATTCCATCATTACACCTGCTCCAACATTACACCTGCTCCATCATTACACACACCTGCTCCATCATTACACCTGCTCCATCATTACACACACCTGCTCCATCATTACATACACCTGCTCCGTCATTACACCTATTCCATCATTACACCTGCTCCATCAGTACACCTGCTCCATCATTACACCTGCTCCATAATTACACATACCTGCTCCGTCATTACACCTATTCCATCATTATACCTGCTCCATCATTACACCTTCTCCATCATTACACCTGCTCCATCATTACACATACCTATTCCATCATTACACCTGCTCCATCATTACACCTGCTCCATCATTACACACACCTGCTCCATCATTACACATACCTGCTCCGTCATTACACCTGCTCCATCATTACACCTGCTCCATCATTACACACACCTGCTCCATCATTACACACACCTGCTCCATCATTACATCTGCTCCATCATTACACACACCTGCTCCATCATTACACACACCTGTTCCATCATTACACCTGTTCCATCATTACACACACCTGCTCCATCATTACACCTGCTTCGTCATTACACCTGCTCCGTCATTTCACACACATGCTCCATCATTACACACACCTGCTTCGTCATTACACCTGCTCCGTCATTACACACACCTGCTCCATCATTACACACACCTGCTCCGTCATTACACACACCTGCTCCATCATTACACACACCTGCTCCATCATTACACACACCTGCTCCGTCATTACACCTGCTCCATTATTACACTCACCCGCTCCATCATTACACACACCTGCTCCGTCATTAAACCTATTCCATCATTACACCTGCTCCATCATTACACCTGCTCCATCATTACCCACACCTGCTCCATCATTACACACATCTGCTCCATCATTACACCTGTTCCATCATTACACACACCTGCTCCATCATTACACACACCTATTCCGTCATTACACACACCTGCTCCATCATTACACACACCTGCTCCATCATTACACACACCTGCTCCGTCATTACACCTGCTCCATCATTACACTCACCCGCTCCATCATTACACACACCTGCTCCGTCATTACACCTATTCCATCATTACACCTGCTCCATCATTACACCTGCTCCATCATTACCCACACCTGCTCCATCATTACACCTGTTCCAACATTACACACACCCGCTCCATCATTACTCACACCTGCCCCATCATTACACACACCTGCTCCGTCTTTACACACACCTGCTCCGTCATTACACACACCTGCTCCGTCATTACACACACCTGCTCCATCATTACACACAGCTGCTCCATCATTACATACACCTGCTCCATCATTACACACACCTGCCCCATCATTACACACACCTGCTCCGTCATTACACACACCTGCCCCATCATTACACACACCTGCTTCATCATTACGCACACCTGCACCATCATTACACACACCTGCTCCGTCATTACGCACACCTGCCCCATCATTACACACACCTGCCCTTTCATTACACACACCTGCCCCATCATTACACACACCTGCCCCATCATTACACACACCTGCCCCATTATTACACACACCTGCTCCCTCATTACACACACCTGCTCCATCATTACACACACCTGCTCCATCATTACATACACCTGCTCCGTCATTACACCTATTCCATCATTACACCTGCTCCAACATTACACCTGCTCCATCATTACACCTGCTCCATCATTACACACACCTGCTCAATCATTACATACACCTGCTCCGTCATTACACCTATTCCATCATTACACCTGCTCCAACATTACACCTGCTCCATCATTACACACACCTGCTCCATCATTACATACACCTGCTCCATCATTACATACACCTGCTCCAACATTACACCTATTCCATCATTACACCTGCTCCAACATTACACCTATTCCATCATTACACACACCTGGTCCATCATTACATACACCTACTCCATCATTACACACACCTGCTCCATCATTACACATACCTGCTCCGTCATTACACCTATTCCATCATTACACCTGCTCCATCATTACACCTGCTCCATCATTACACACACCTGCTCCGTCATTACACCTATTCCATCATTACACCTGCTCCATCATTACACATACCTGCTCCGTCATTACACCTGCTCCATCATTACACATACCTGCTCCGTCATTACACCTATTCCATCATTACACCTGCTCCATCATTACACATACCTGCTCCGTCATTACACCTATTCCATAATTACACCTGCTCCATCATTACACCTGCTCCATCATTATACCTGCTCCATCATTACACACACCTGCTCCGTCATTACACACACCTGCTTCGTCATTACACGCACCTGCTCCATCATTACACACACCTGCTCCATCATTACACCTGTTCCATCATTACACACACCTGCTCTGTCATTACACACACCTGCTCCATCATTACACCTGCTCCATCATTACACACACCTGCTCCATCATTACACCTGTTCCGTCATTACACACACCTGCTCCGTCATTACACACACCTGCTCCATCATTACACCTGCTCCATCATTACACACACCTGCTCCATCATTACATCTGCTCCATCATTACACACACCTGCTCCATCATTACACACACCTGCTCCATCATTACACCTGTTCCATCATTACACACACCTGCTCCATCATTACACCTGTTCCATCATTACACCTGCTCCGCCATTCCACACACCTGCTCCATCATTACACACACCTGCTCCATCATTACACACACCTGCTCCATCATTACACACACCTGCTCCGTCATTAGACCTATTCCATCATTACACCTGCTCCATCATTACACACACCTGCTCCATCATTACACACACCTGCTCCGTCATTACACCTATTCCATCATTACACCTGCTCCAACATTACACCTGCTCCATCATTACACACACCTGCTCCATCATTACACCTGCTCCATCATTACACACACCTGCTCCATCATTACATACACCTGCTCCGTCATTACACCTATTCCATCATTACACCTGCTCCATCAGTACACCTGCTCCATCATTACACCTGCTCCATCATTACACATACCTGCTCCGTCATTACACCTATTCCATCATTACACCTGCTCCATCATTACACCTTCTCCATCATTACACCTGCTCCATCATTACACATACCTGCTCCGTCATTACACCTATTCCATCATTACACCTCCTCCATCATTACACATACCTGCTCCGTCATTACACCTATTCCATCATTACACCTGCTCCATCATTACACCTGCTCCATCATTACACCTGCTCCATCATTACACACACCTGCTCCATCATTACACATACCTGCTCCGTCATTACACCTGCTCCATCATTACACCTGCTCCATCATTACACACACCTGCTCCATCATTACACACACCTGCTCCATCATTACATCTGCTCCATCATTACACACACCTGCTCCATCATTACACACACCTGTTCCATCATTACACCTGTTCCATCATTACACACACCTGCTCCATCATTACACCTGCTTCGTCATTACACCTGCTCCGTCATTTCACACACATGCTCCATCATTACACACACCTGCTTCGTCATTACACCTGCTCCGTCATTACACACACCTGCTCCATCATTACACACACCTGCTCCGTCATTACACACACCTGCTCCATCATTACACACACCTGCTCCATCATTACACACACCTGCTCCGTCATTACACCTGCTCCATTATTACACTCACCCGCTCCATCATTACACACACCTGCTCCGTCATTAAACCTATTCCATCATTACACCTGCTCCATCATTACACCTGCTCCATCATTACCCACACCTGCTCCATCATTACACACACCTGCTCCATCATTACACCTGTTCCATCATTACACACACCTGCTCCATCATTACACACACCTGCTCCGTCATTACACACACCTGCTCCATCATTACACACACCTGCTCCATCATTACACACACCTGCTCCGTCATTACACCTGCTCCATCATTACACTCACCCGCTCCATCATTACACACACCTGCTCCGTCATTACACCTATTCCATCATTACACCTGCTCCATCATTACACCTGCTCCATCATTACCCACACCTGCTCCATCATTACACCTGTTCCAACATTACACACACCCGCTCCATCATTACTCACACCTGCTCCATCATTACACACACCTGCTCCGTCTTTACACACACCTGCTCCGTCATTACACACACCTGCTCCGTCATTACACACACCTGCTCCATCATTACACACAGCTGCTCCATCATTACATACACCTGCTCCATCATTACACACACCTGCCCCATCATTACACACACCTGCTCCGTCATTACACACACCTGCCCCATCATTACACACACCTGCTTCATCATTACGCACACCTGCACCATCATTACACACACCTGCTCCGTCATTACGCACACCTGCCCCATCATTACACACACCTGCCCTTTCATTACACACACCTGCCCCATCATTACACACACCTGCCCCATCATTACACACACCTGCCCCATTATTACACACACCTGCTCCCTCATTACACACACCTGCTCCATCATTACACACACCTGCTCCATCATTACATATACCTGCTCCGTCATTACACCTATTCCATCATTACACCTGCTCCAACATTACACCTGCTCCATCATTACACCTGCTCCATCATTACACACACCTGCTCAATCATTACATACACCTGCTCCGTCATTACACCTATTCCATCATTACACCTGCTCCAACATTACACCTGCTCCATCATTACACACACCTGCTCCATCATTACATACACCTGCTCCATCATTACATACACCTGCTCCAACATTACACCTATTCCATCATTACACCTGCTCCAACATTACACCTATTCCATCATTACACACACCTGGTCCATCATTACATACACCTACTCCATCATTACACACACCTGCTCCATCATTACACATACCTGCTCCGTCATTACACCTATTCCATCATTACACCTGCTCCATCATTACACCTGCTCCATCATTACACACACCTGCTCCGTCATTACACCTATTCCATCATTACACCTGCTCCATCATTACACATACCTGCTCCGTCATTACACCTGCTCCATCATTACACATACCTGCTCCGTCATTACACCTATTCCATCATTACACCTGCTCCATCATTACACATACCTGCTCCGTCATTACACCTATTCCATAATTACACCTGCTCCATCATTACACCTGCTCCATCATTATACCTGCTCCATCATTACACACACCTGCTCCGTCATTACACACACCTGCTTCGTCATTACACGCACCTGCTCCATCATTACACACACCTGCTCCATCATTACACCTGTTCCATCATTACACACACCTGCTCTGTCATTACACACACCTGCTCCATCATTACACCTGCTCCATCATTACACACACCTGCTCCATCATTACACCTGTTCCGTCATTACACACACCTGCTCCGTCATTACACACACCTGCTCCATCATTACACCTGCTCCATCATTACACACACCTGCTCCATCATTACACACACCTGCTCCATCATTACACCTGTTCCATCATTACACACACCTGCTCCATCATTACACCTGTTCCATCATTACACCTGCTCCGCCATTCCACACACCTGCTCCATCATTACACACACCTGCTCCATCATTACACACACCTCTCGTCATTCCACACACCTGCTCCATCATTACACACACCTGCTCTATCATTACACACCTCCTCGTCATTCCACACACCTGCTCCATCATTACATCTGCTCCCCATTTTATCTCCATGATTACTCCCTCTTTCTTTAGCCCTCAGTAGACATCAGTCACTAGTTAGTATTGTCTTCTTTTATGTTCAGTAAGCTTCTCATGTTATGTTCTTTTGTATCGTTTCATTATTAAACTCACCTTTTGCACCTGCTTCCTGACTCCCGGCGTATTACGTTACAGAATACCTACTCACTTCCTGACCCCCCGGAATATTACGTTACAGAATACTACCTCACTTCCTGACTGCCGGCACATTACGTTACAGAATACTACCTCACTTCCTGACTCCCGGCGAATTACGTTACAGAATACTACCTCACTTTCTGACTCCCGGCGTATTACGTTACAGAATACTACCTCACTTCCTGACTCCCGGAATATTACGTTACAGAATACTACCTCACTTCCTGACTCCCGGCGAATTACGTTACAGAATACTACCTCACTTTCTGACTCCCGGCGTATTACGTTACAGAATACTACCTCACTTCCTGACTCCCGGAATATTACGTTACAGAATACTACCTCACTTCCTGACTCCCGGCGAATTACGTTACAGAATACTACCTCACTTCCTGACTCCCGGCGTATTACGTTACAGAATACTACCTCACTTCCTGACTCCCGGCGTATTACGTTACAGAATACTACCTCACTTCCTGACTCCCGACGTATTACGTTACAGAATACTACCTCACTTCCTGACTCCCGGCGTATTACGTTACAGAATACTACCTCACTTCCTGACTCCCGGCGTATTACGTTACAGAATACTACCTCACTTCCTGACTCCCGGCGTATTACGTTACAGAATACTACCTCACTTCCTGACTCCCGGCGTATTACGTTACAGAATACTACCTCACTTCCTGACTCCCGGCGTATTACGTTACAGAATACTACCTCACTTCCTGACTCCTGACGTATTACGTTACAGAATACTACCTCACTTCCTGACTCCCGGCGTATTACGTTACAGAATACTACCTCACTTCCTGACTCCCGGAATATTTTTTTTATTTGTTATTTTTTTACCCCTTTTTCTCCCCAATTTCGTGGTATCCAATTGTTGTAGTAGCTACTATCTTGTCTCATCGCTACAACTCCCGTACGGGCTCGGGAGAGACGAAGGTTGAAAGTCATGCGTCCTCCGATACACAACCCAAACAAGCCGCACTGCTTCTTAACACAGCGCACATCCAACCCGGAAGCCAGCCGCACCAATGCGCCGGAGGAAACACCGTGCACCTGGCCACTTTGGTTACTCCCGGCGTACACTGCGCCCAGCCCGCCACAGGAGTCGCTGGTGCGCCATGAGACAAGGACACCCCTACTGACCAAGCCCTCCCTAACCCGGGCGACGCTAGGCCAATTGTGCGTCGCCCCACGGACCTCCCGGTCGCGGCCGGTTACGACAGAGCCTGGGCGCGAACCCAGGGACTCTGATGGCACAGCTGGCGCTGCAGTACAGCGCCCTTAACCACTGCGCCACCCGGGAGGCCCTGACTCCCGGAATATTACGTTACAGAATACTACCTCACTTCCTGACTCCCGGCGAATTACGTTACAGAATATATGGAAGCAGCCGAGGATAAAACCATCTTCCAGACGGTCTACTCCACCAACACCACAACCAGCTGACACATCTGGCTACGGCCATGGAGGAGCCCCTCCACGTTCTCCGCCAGCAAGGCTCTCCATATCCCTATCAGAGGGCCTCCTACCACGGGTATTCACAGTGAGCCAGTCCCCCAGCCAACCCAGCCATCCGCCCAGGTCAGCGATGCCCGACTGTCCCTTCCGGAGAAGTATGATGATTCTCCATCGAAATGACCCGTCTGCTGCAGTGGCGTCACCCAAGTTGTTGGAGCTACATGGCTAATGGCTACGCCTACTAAGTCAAGTGACGATTGGGAGAAGCAGGCAGGATGTCACGGATGGTGAGATGCATTGGTTGACGCTCCGGACCTGTCCGTGTTTGGCTGACAGATGTGCGGCTGACTGACCGGGAATTAGCCATCTGCTACCGCAGTCCTCCCCCTCCGCTCAGAGACCAACTATGCTCCTTCCACTCCAGTCCCAAACTGCTCCCTTTCCTTTGTGTCTGTACACTGTAATTCAGCTTTCAGCTGAGAACGTATATAGCTGAGGTAAACACATAAAGGTTATGTTTCCTTCACTACAGTAACACTATGTTGTCATCCTGAGTTCCATGGTTGCCATGGCGAGACAGAGAAAGAGAGAGAGAGAGCGAGAGAGAGACAAGTGACAATTGAGGACGTCATTTCCGGTCACAACTTGCAGACTTGTTTTCGAGTTGCTGTGCGTTTTGTTGCCAACCTGTTTTGCTACCTGACAAATTTACGGTTTTTACTTTTTAATTACCGTTTATATTTTTGTTTTTTTCCCTCAACTTTTTCACTCCGGACGCTTTATCTGGACACGATTCGTCAGGACCTCCAACAGCCGAAGCTAAGTAGTAACATTAACATGATGCCTTCTAATTGCAGTCGCTGTACTCGCCTTACGGCGAGGATAGCTGTGCTACAAGCCCAGCTTCAGACGCAATCGTTAGGCAAGGGTAATTTCAGTGTAGGAAAGGATGAAACAGCTTCTGTGCCACCAGTAAGTACAGATAGTAGTATAAATCCCCTGGCACAGTCCCCGCTGCCGGACAACTTTCTCACGGTTTCTGGAAGGAAATGCTGTAGGAACGCTCAACCGGTGTCGCTCATTCAGCCGACAGAAACTTTCAACTGGTTTTCCCTATTAAGAAACGGGTCGGAGTCAGAGGCTGAGTCTTCTCTGGTCTCTACTCCTCCCGTTACGGGGTCTGAGACGCCGAAGCCTCCCACCATTAGCTCTGACAAATTGAAAACTCTAGTCATTGGCGACTCCATTACCCGCAGTATCAGACTTTAAACGAATCATCCAGCGATCATACACTGTTTACCAGGGGGCAGGGCTACCGATGTTAAGGCTAATCTGAAGATGGTGCTGGCTAAGGCTAAAACTGGCGAGTGTAGAGAGTATAGAGATATTGTTATCCACGTCGGCACCAACGATGTTAGGATGAAACAGTCAGAGATCACCAAGCGCAACATAGCTTCTGCGTGTAAATCAGCTAGAAAGATGTGTCGGCATCGAGTAATTGTCTCTGGCCCCCTCCCAGTTAGGGGGAGTGATGAGCTCTACAGCAGTCTCACAACTCAATCGCTGGTTGAAAACTGTTTTCTGCCCCTCCCAAAAGATAGAATTTGTAGATAATTGGCCCTCTTTCTGGGACTCACCCACAAACAGGACCAAGCCTGACCTGCTGAGGAGTGACGGACTCCATCCTAGCTGGAGGGGTGCTCTCATCTTATCTACCAACATAGACAGGGCTCTAACTCCTCTAGCTCCACAATGAAATAGGGTGCAGGCCAGGCAGCAGGCTGTTAGCCAGCCTAGCACAGTCAGTGTAGTCAGCTCAGCTATCACCTATGAGACCGTGTCTGTGCCTTGACCTAGGTTGGGCAAAACTAAACATGGCGGTGTTCGCCTTAGCAATCTCACTAGGATAAAGACCACCTCCATTCCTGTCATTATTGAAAGAGATCATAATACCTCACATCTCAAAATAGGGCTACTTAATGTTAGATCCCTTACTTCAAAGGCAATTATAGTCAATGAACTAATCACTGATCATAATCTTGATGTGATTGGCCTGACTGAAACATGGCTTAAGCCTGATGAATTTACTGTGTTAAATGAGGCCTCACCTCCTGGCTACACTAGTGACCATATCCCCTGTGCATCCCGCAAAGGCGGAGGTGTTGCTAACATTTACGATAGCAAATTTCAATTTACAAAAAAAAAATGACGTTTTTGTCTTTTGAGCATCTAGTCATGAAATCTATGCAGCCTACTCAATCACTTTTTATAGCTACTGTTTACAGGCTTCCTGGGCCATATACAGCGTTCCTCATTGAGTTCCCTGAATTCCTATCGGACCTTGTAGTCATAGCAGATAATATTCTAATCTTTGGTGACTTTAATATTCACATGGAAAAGTCCACAGACCCACTCCAAAAGGCTTTCGGAGCCATCATCGACTCAGTGGGTTTTGTCCAACACGTCTCTGGACCCACTCACTGTCACAGTCATACGCTGGACCTAGTTTTGTCCCATGGAATAAATGTTGTGGATCTTAATGTTTTTCCTCATAATCCTGGACTATCGGACCACCATTTTATTACGTTTGCAATTGCAACAAATAATCTGCTCAGACCCCAACCAAGGAACATCAAAAGTCGTGCTATAAATTCACAGAAAACACAAAGATTCCTTGATGTCCTTCCATATTCCCTCTGTCTACCCAAGGACGCCAGAGGACAAAAATCAGTTAACCACCTAACTGAGGAACTCAATTTAACCTTGTGCAATACCCTAGATGCAGTTACACCCCTAAAAACTAAAAACATTTCTCATAAGAAACTAGCTCCCTGGTACACAGAAAATACCCGAGCTCTGAAGCAAGCTTCCAGAAAATTGGAACGGAAATGGCGCCACACCAACCTGGAAGTCTTCCGACTAGCTTGGAAAGACAGTACTGTGCAGTACCGAAGAGCCCTTACTGCTGCTCGATCATCCTATTTTTCCAACTTAATTGAGGAAAATAAGAACAATCCGAAATTCCTTTTTGATACTGTCGCAAAGCTAACTAAAAAGCAGCATTCCCCAAGAGAGGATGACTTTCACTTTAGCAGTGATAAATTCATGAACTTCTTTGAGGAAAATCTTATGATTATTAGAAAGCAAATTACGGACTCCTCTTTAAATCTGCGTATTCCTTCAAAACTCAGTTGTCCTGAGTCTGCACAACTCTGTCAGGACCTAGGATCAAGAGAGACGCTCAAGTGATTTAGTACTATATCTCTTGATACAATGATGAAAATAATCATGGCCTCTAAACCTTCAAGCTGCATACTGGACCCTATTCAACTAAACTACTGAAAGAGCTGCTTCCTGTGCTCAGCCCTCCTATGTTGAACATTATAAACGGCTCTCAATCCACCGGATGTGTACCAAACTCACTAAAAGTGGCAGTAATAAAGCCAAACCTTGACCCAGAAAATATAAACAACTATCGGCCTATATCGAATCTTCCATTCCTCTCAAAAATTTTTAGAAAAGGCTGTTGCGCAGCAACTCACTGCCTTCCTGAAGACAAACAATGTATACGAAATGCTTCAGTCTGGTTTTAGACCCCATCATAGTACTGAGACGGCACTTGTGAAGGTGGTAAATGACATTTGAATGGCATCGGACCGAGGCTCTGCATCTGTCCTCGTGCTCCTAGACCTTAGTGCTGCTTTTGATACCATCGATCACCACATTCTTTTGGAGAGATTGGAAACCCAAATTGGTCTACACGGACAAGTTCTGGCCTGGTTTAGATCTTATCTGTCGGAAAGATATCAGTTTGTCTCTGTGAATGGTTTGTCCTCTGATAAATCAACTGTAAATTTCGGTGTTCCTCAAGGTTCCGTTTTAGGACCACTATTGTTTTCACTATATATACTCTTGGGGATGTTATTCGAAAACATAATGTTAACTTTCACTGCTATACGGATGACACACAGCTGTACATTTCAATGAAACATGGTGAAGCCCCAAAATTGCCCTTGCTAGAAGCATGTGTTTCAGACATAAGGAAGTGGATGGCTGCAAACTTTCTGCTTTTAAACTCGGACAAAACAGAGATGCTTGTTCTAGGTCCCAAGAAACAAAGAGATCTTCTGTTGAATCTGACAATTAATCTTAATGGTTGTACAGTCGTCTCAAATAAAACTGTGAAGGACCTCGGCGTTACTCTGGAACCTGATCTCTCTTTTGAAGAACATATCAAGACCATTTCAAGGACAGCTTTTTTCCATCTACGTAACATTGCAAAAATCAGAAACTTTCTGTCCAAAACTTATGCAGAAAAATTAATCCATGCTTTTGTCACTTCTAGGTTAGACTACTGCAATGCTCTACTTTCCGGCAACCCGGATAAAGCACTAAATAAACTTCAGTTAGTGCTAAATACGGCTGCAGGGAATCCTGATTAGAACCATTTTTTTTATCATATTACTCCAGTGCTAGCCTCTCTACACTGGCTTCCTGTCAAAGCAAGGGCTGATTTCAAGGTTTTACTGCTAACCTACAAAGCATTACATGGGCTTGCTCCTACCTCTCTCTCTGATTTGGTCCTGCCGTACATGCCTACACGTACGCTACGGTCACAAGACGCAGGCCTCCTAATTGTCCCTAGAATTTCTAAGCAAACAGCTGGAGGCAGGGCTTTCTCCTATAGAGCTCCATTTTTTATGGAACGGTCTGCCTACCCATGTCAGAGACGCAAACTCGGTCTCAACCTTTAAGTCTTTACTGAAGACTCATCTCTTCAGTGGGTCATATGATTGAGTGTAGTCTGGCCCAGGAGTGGGAAGGTGAACGGAAAGGCTCTGGAGCAACGAACCGCCCTTGCTGTCTCTGCCTGGCCGGTTACCCTCTTTCCACTGGGATTCTCTGCCTCTAACCCTGTTACAGGGGCTGAGTCACTGGCTTACTGGGGCTCTATCATGCCGTCCCTGGAGGGGGTGCGTCACCTGAGTGGGTTGATTCACTGATGTGGTCATCCTGTCTGGGTTGGGTTGGCGCCCCCCATGGTCCTAGGGCTCAGGACCTGAGCCCTAGGACCATGCCCCAGGACTACCTGACATGATGACTCCTTGCTGTCCAAGGTCCACCTGGCCGTGCTGCTGCTCCAGTTTCAACTGTTCTGCCTTATTATTATTCAACCATGCTGGTCATTTATGAACATTTGAACATCTTGGCCATGTTCTGTTATAATCTCCACCCGGTACAGCCAGAAGAGGACTGGCCACCCCACATATGCTCTCTCTAATTCTCTCTCTCTTTCTCTCTCTCGGAGGACCTGAGCCCTAGGACCATGCCCCAGGAATACCTGACATGATGACTCTTTGCTGTCCCCAGTCCACCTGACCCTG
>NC_092156.1:2651302-2729253 GCF_045791955.1 Oncorhynchus clarkii lewisi | reverse complement strand
TGAGGAAGCTCATCTGAGGAAGCTCCTCTGAGGAAGCTCATCTGAGGAAGCTCATCTGAGGAAGCTCCTCTGAGGAAGTTCATCATTTCAAGTCAAAGTCGAGTCCCGAGTCTTGAGGCTCCAGGTCCAAGTCTCAAGTTATCCAATCAAGTTACTCGAGTCCCCACCTAACTGGGTGTCTCTCCCATAGATACCCATGTAATAGCAGCTGGGTCTGGTCCACTGAGTTCACGGACTTTCATTGAACCAGAAAAAAGCAGCGTCTTCAGTCTTTGTGTTAAGTATGTAGGAGACTTTCCTTGATCATGTGACCCACCTGTCCTGGGCCCGTATCCATAAAGCAGGGATGGGCAACTACAGTTCTCGGGGGCCTGATTGGTGACACATTTTTTTGCCCCCAGCCCCTTGCTAACCCACCTGACTCCAATAATCAATGAATCATGATCTTCAGTTTAGAATCCAATTAGTTGAATCAGCTGTGTTAGCGAGGGCTGGGGGGAAAAGTAAAACACCAATCAGGAGTTGCCCATCCCTGACATAACGCTTCTCAGAGAAGGCCTAATCTAGGATCAGTTTAGACTTTTAAATCATAATGAATAATACAGGGGGACCTGATCCTAGATCAGCACTCCTACTGAGACGCTATGTGGATATGGCCCCAGGTAAAACTGCAGTTAGCATTCCCAGCCCAGCTAGTTGTACCGGTATATATCATTAGACCATCCAGCCTTGACACATTCCAGTGATCTGTAGACAACAGTAGCTAGCTGAGCAGGACCAGCAAGTTTCCATCCACAACAACAGCAAAATGTTCAACTGTTTAGCTTCTAAAAACAACCATTCTGCTATTCAGGTGGTGAGAGAGAAACACACTACACCTGTAGGCCAATGTAGCGGACAAGAATCCCATGGGGGACCCAGGTTCATAACCCGTCCATGACACCTACAAATCAAATCAAATGTATTCATGAAGCCCTTCGTACATCAGCTGATATCTCAAAGTGCTGTACAGAAACCCAGCCTAAAACCCCAAACAGCAAGCAATGCAGGTGTAGAAGCACGGTGGCTAGGAAAAACTCCCTAGAAATGCCAAAAGCGAGGAGGAAACCAAGAGAGGAACCAGGCTATGAGGGGTGGCCAGTCCTCTTCTGGCTGTGCCGGGTGGAGATTATAACAGAACATGGCCAAGATGTTCAAATGTTCATAGATGACCAGTCCTCTTCTGGCTGTGCCGGGTGGAGATAATAACAGAACATGGCCAAGATGTTCAAATGTTCATAAATGACCAGCATGGTCAAATAATAGATAATAATAATCACAGTGGTTGTCGAGGGTGCAACAGGTCAGCACGGCCAGGTGGACTGGGGACAGCAAGGAGTCATCATGCCAGGTCATGGTCCTAGGGCTCAGGTCATCTGAGAGAGAGAAAGAAAGAAAGAAAGAGAGAAAGAGAGAATTAGAGAGAGCATACTTAAATTCACACAAGACACCGGATAAGACAGGATAAATACTCCAGATATAACAAACTGACCTTAGCCCCCCGACACACAAACTACTGCAGCATAAATACTGGAGGCTGAGACAGGAGGGGTCAGGAGACACTGTGGCCCCATCCGATGAATCCCCCGGCCAAACAGGCAGGATATAACCCCACCAACTTTGCCAAATCACAGCCCCCACACCACTAGAGGGATATCTTCAACCACCAACTTATCATCCTGAGACAAGGGCGAGTATAGCCCACATAGATCTCCGCCACGGCCCAACCCAAGGGGGGGGCGCCAACACAGACAGGAAGACCGCGTCAGTGACTCAACCCACTCAAGCGATGTACCCTCCTAGGGACAGCTTGGAAGTGCACCAGTAAGCCAGTGACTCAGCCCCTGTAAAAGGGGTAGAGGCAAAGAATCCCAGTGGAGAGACGGGAACTGGCCAGGCTGAGACAGCAAGGGTGGTTCGTTGCTCCAGTGCCTTTCCATTCACCTTCACAGAGATGAGTCTTCATTAAAGGTAGAGACCGAGTCATCGTCTCTCACATGGGTAGGCAGACCATTCCATAAAAATGGAGCTCTATAGTAGAAGGCCCTGCATCCAGCTGTTCAAATTAGGAGGCCTGCATTTGAGTTGTGAGACTCTGCTGTAGTGCTCATCACTCCCCCTAACTGTGAGGGGGCCAGAGACAATTACTCGATGCCGACACATCTTTCTAGCTGATTTACACGCTGAAGCTATGTTGCGCTTGGTGACCTCTGACTGTTTCATTCTAACATCATTGGTGCAGATGTGGATAACAATATCTCTATACTCTCTACACTCGCCAGTTTTAGCTTTAGCCAGCACCATATTCAGATTAGCCTTAACGTCGGTAGCCCTGCCCCCTGGTAAACAGTGTATGATCGCTGGATGATTCGTTTTAAGTCTAATACTGCAGGTAATGGAGTCGCCATTGACTAGAGTTTTCAATTTGTCAGAGCTAATGGAGTTAGTGTTCGGCAGTACAATGGCCCCCTTTCAGGCAGGGAGGGGTCCATGGTGGTGCCTGTAGCCCTGGCAGGGATGCTGTCTGTAGGGGTAGCCCTGGGTGAGATGGAGCAGGGTGTTGGAGGAACTAGGCTGCAGCACCGGTGACACCAACGGCCCCAGGGTGGGTTAGAGGCACTGGGTAGAAAGATCCACCAGCGCCTCTCTGTTCCTCTGTCCCCTGCTGCCTCTCTGTTCCTCTGTCCCCTGCTGCCTCTCTGTTCCTCTGTCCCCTGCTGCCTCTCTGTTCCTCTGTCCCCTGCTGCCTCTCTGTTCCTCTGTCCCCTGCTGCCTCTCTGTTCCTCTGTCCCCTGCTGCCTCTATGTTAGCTAGCCAGGTGATGTTTGTCAGTCTCATCTTCTGCTGTAGCTGCCTGGCCGTGTCCCAGGGGGCTCCCTGGTGACGTGAACCCCAGGAAGGGACCTCCGGGCCCAGGGTAAGGTGCTGCCAGACCCTTCTGTACAGTTCTGTGGCCCCAATCCGGCCTGGTAGGCCACCAGACCCCTGGTCAGACATGACAACACACGGTCATACCGGTCCCTTATCTCGGCCAAAAGACATGTCTCAATGCAGGCTGGAGATCTAGACAGAGGAGAGAGAGATAAGAGGAGAGAGAGATAAGAGGAGAGAGAGATAAGAGGAGAGAGAGATAAGAGGAGATCTAGACAGAGGAGATTTAGACAGAGGAGAGAGAGATAAGAGGAGAGTTGAAGGGGAGAGGAGAGTTGAAGGGGAGAGAAGGAGAGTTGAAGGAGAGTTGAAGGGGTCAGAAGGAGAGTTGAAGGGGACAGAAGGAGAGTTGAAGGGAGGAGAAGGAGAGTTGAAGGGAGGAGAAGGAGAGTTGAAGGAAAGTTGAAGGAGAGTTGAAGGAGAGTTGAAGGGGAGGGAAGGAGAGTTGAAGGAGAGAGAAGGAGAGTTGAAGGAGAGTTGCAGGGGAGAGAAGGAGATTTGAAGGGGAGGGAAGGAGAGTTGAAGGGGAGTTGAAGGGGAGAGAAGGAGATTTGAAGGGGAGGGAAGGAGAGTTGAAGGGGAGGGAAGGAGAGTTGAAGGAGAGTTGAAGGAGAGTTGAAGGGGAGGGAAGGAGAGTTGAAGGAGAGTTGAAGGGGAGTTGAAGGGGCGAGAAGGAGAGTTGAAGGGGAGAGAAGGAGAGTTGAAGGGGAGGGAAGGAGAGTTGAAGGGGAGTTGAAGGGGAGAGAAGGAGAGTTGAAGGGGAGGGAAGGAGAGTTGAAGGAGAGTTGAAGGAGAGTTGAAGGGGAGAGAAGGAGAGTTGAAGGGGAGAGAAGGAGAGTTGAAGGGGAGGGAAGGAGAGTTGAAGGGGAGTTGAAGGGGAGAGAAGGAGAGTTGAAGGGGAGGGAAGGAGAGTTGAAGGAGAGTTGAAGGAGAGTTGAAGGGGAGAGAAGGAGAGTTGAAGGGGAGAGAAGGAGAGTTGAAGGGGAGGGAAGGAGAGTTGAAGGGGAGTTGAAGGAGAGTTGAAGGGGAGGGAAGGAGAGTTGAAGGAGAGTTGAAGGGGAGTTGAAGGGGAGAGAAGGAGAGTTGAAGGGGAGAGAAGGAGAGTTGAAGGGGAGGGAAGGAGAGTTGAAGGGGAGTTGAAGGGGAGAGAAGGAGAGTTGAAGGGGAGGGAAGGAGAGTTGAAGGAGAGTTGAAGGAGAGTTGAAGGGGAGAGAAGGAGAGTTGAAGGGGAGAGAAGGAGAGTTGAAGGGGAGGGAAGGAGAGTTGAAGGGGAGTTGAAGGAGAGTTGAAGGGGAGGGAAGGAGAGTTGAAGGAGAGTTGAAGGGGAGTTGAAGGGGAGAGAAGGAGAGTTGAAGGGGAGAGAAGGAGAGTTGAAGGGGAGGGAAGGAGAGTTGAAGGGGAGTTGAAGGGGAGAGAAGGAGAGTTGAAGGGGAGGGAAGGAGAGTTGAAGGAGAGTTGAAGGAGAGTTGAAGGGGAGAGAAGGAGAGTTGAAGGGGAGAGAAGGAGAGTTGAAGGGGAGGGAAGGAGAGTTGAAGGGGAGTTGAAGGGGAGAGAAGGAGGTTTGAAGGGGAGAGAAGGAGAGTTGAAGGAGAGTTGAAGGGGAGAAAAGAAGAGTTGAAGGGGAGAGAAGGAGAGTTGAAGGGGAGAGAAGAAGAGTTGAAGGGGAGAGAAGGAGAGTTGAAGGGGAGGGAAGGAGAGTTGAAGGAGAGTTGAAGGGGAGAGAAGGAGAGTTGAAATCTCAGGGCCCCCAAAAACACTAGAGCCCAAGTGAAGGCTGAGGATTGAGAAGCAGGGTAAAGCAAGAGGCCAACCTCTAGGTAACTAGTTTCCTTTAAATCACATGATGCAAACATACACAGTTCAGCCGGAGGGTGATGATTTTATGGCTGTGAACAACAAACCAAAACAACTTGGTACAGTGAACAAAATGAATCCATACCGGTTTTAAAATGTCTTGTACAGACATGAGTCAAGTCATGAACTTAAACTAGCACTACTACATTTACAAGTATTCATTCAAGAGTTTGAAGTCGAGAAACAAGTTGCTATTATTTTGTTCATGTGATCGCTACTTACCTAGGAAGCGTCGTTTACAAGATTTAAAATGCATAAAAATAAAGTTATTTGTCCAGTGGGCGTCTACAGAGGAAGCTGAGCACTGTGTGTCATTTCCTAGCAGCTTCAAGTCTCAGGTGGACTTACGTTGCCAAACCTGAGGCGAGAGACCGTCAGCGACGTATTCATTAAGCCAATTCTGTTATAAAACGTTTCTTTAAAAAAAATAAAAAACAAAAACAGAAACAAATATAAACTTGTGGACTAATGATTACACCCAAAGGTAGTAGTCATTAGTGCACACTGCATCAAAATGTTTTGCAATTGAAAACAATCTAATGAGTTTACATTTTCCAGCCACGGCAGCATTATGGTTAGACACTATGGCAATATTTGAGGAATGATTGTAAAGAAAAAAGTACAAATTCCCAACTCACTTTGAGCTCTTGTACTTGATGAGGTACATCTTGTGGTGGTCCCTGAGGTAGGGTGTGACCTCTGCCAGGGTGTAACCTGTGAAGATGCACAATGCCTCAGGCCTGGATAACAGAAACCACAATTAGCTGGGAGAGTCAGAAACCGGTCTAAAAAGCATACTGAAACAAATGGCGCCTAAGGGGAAATGTCACTGATTATCAGGAATGCGTTTCGTAAAATAGAGAAGAGGATAAGAGTCCATTAGAGAGACATTAGTATTCTTGATTTAAGTTCCCTGGTTGCAGTAAACAGTCAGCACAGGATGTCTAGAGTACAGCAGAAAGACAGACCCAGAGAGCCATGTTGAGGGTACAGTTGGCCAGACCAAGGCTGCAGCCGCCACCATAGATGGGATGTACTGCTGAGCTCTGCCACATACTGAGAGTACAATTAGTCAACTAAAGACGCTAGGTGGTCAACTGGTGCAACAAAACACCACTGCACAATTAATGTTTGATTTGATAACAAAAATAAATACCAACCATTTAGCCAGTATGTTTAACCTTTTAATTTAACCAGGTCAGTTATTGTGGAACACATTTTACAATAATGGCTGTGGACCCCATTGAATGGGATATTCAGAGTACTTGGTATTCACAGTACTTGGTATTCAGAGTACTTGGTATTCAGAGTACTTGGTATTCAGAGTACTTGGTATAGAGTACTTGGTATTCAGAGTACTTGGTATAGAGTACTTGGTATAGAGTACTTGGTATAGAGTACTTGGTATTCAGAGTACTTGGTATAGAGTACTTGGTACAGAGTACTTGGTATAGAGTACTTGGTATAGAGTACTTGGTATAGAGTACTTGGTATAGAGTACTTCAACTGATTGCCCTGATGCCATGCTGCTAGCCTACAGACAAATTACAAAGACAAGTGCACTGCAAATACATGAAATACACTCGTCATTCAAATCTAGCTAGCAGTCCAACTACGCAAAAACGCCGTTAAACAACTAGTCCCACTACATAGCAGGGCGAGGTCCTCAGTCTTGAAACGGGCTTCATGGACGGGGAGGAAATGGTGGGGACGGTCATGTCGAAGGCCAGCACATTCAGCGCTGTTCCTCACGAAGCAGCTGCTTCTTGGTGTCGTCTGTGATGACCAGTCATCCACCTGTGGAGGGTAGATCTCCTCGTATTTACTACCACAAGAGGACAGGTAGGGTTAAAAACGGATCCTTCCCTAAACAGCTGAAAGTGCATTGTAGCTAGAGACCTACGGTTCTGCTGTATTGTCTGCCACAAGTGGTGCGATCAGACCTGATCAAAAGTCAGTTTAAAATGGACAACTTCCTCTAAATTTGTGAAGTTCCCACTTAGGCGGCCGACAGAAGGGCGGCAGTGCCCACCAGCTGCAACCCTGCAGTACCGACATGCAGGAGAGGAAGCAGTCCATGTAGTTAACGACCAGGCAGATTGTCTCCCCACACAGCCAACCTCCACAAGTCAGTACACCAGGATGACATGCATGTCCGTCTGCTTCCGCATGTAGCCAGGCATCAGACGATCTGGGGCAGAGAGGGTTTTAAGACATTACAGCCTTCGGTTACTGATCCATTTCAAACCACCATGTCATTTTAGAGAATTCCATTCAACTGGTTGTGGGTGAGGCGAACAGAGGGATAACGTTTAAACAAAACCACAACTACAGTGCTAATGGTGTCTTGACCCAGAACTACCACATGGTGGTGATGAATACAATCCATTACAGCATTTCAATTTAGTTGACGCCCTTTTCAAAAGTCTTCATAAAAATCCAAACGAGACATTTAAAGTATTGATTGCACACGTCGCTCTCCCGTAAGTGTTTGTGGATGTCCTCTGCATTCTCTGCTAGACACATGACATCCTGAGGGCCGAAAGCTTCGTTGTCATCGATCGACTGAATAGACGTGTCCTTACATGACATCCTGAGGGCCGAAAGCTTCGCTGTCATCGATCGACTGAATAGACGAGTCCATACATGACATCCTGAGGGCCGAAAGCTTCGTTGTCATCGATCGACTGAATAGACGAGTCCATACATGACCCTGCAAAACAAACAAAAGCTTAATGCATCAGTGAATATGGGCTGATAAAGGACGACAACAATTACAATACTGAGCCTTTGGTATGTGTAATGACACCATAGGCAGACCGCCTACCTGAGCCCAGGTCGAACAGCCTGAAATCTTTATGTTGCAGCTTCCTCATCCACCACCCAAGGATCTGCAGCCACCACCTCGCTAGAGGCTGGTAGGACGACCTTGCATGGCTCATCCACATACATCTCAAAGCTAGAACTGGAGGGACAACCCAGGAGAGAGGGAGTTGTCTGAAATGGATCCACGTTTGGACAAGTAAACTCCCTAAAACAAAAAATGATTTGCCATTATGAACAAATGAAAGAACGATTGGAAAGTAAACTCCCTAAAACAAAAAATGATTTGCCATTATGAACAAATGAAAGAACGATTGACGTTAAAGTTCTAAAACCACCCACCTGACCAAAAGATGAGATCCGTTTTCAGTTCAAGACGCTGAGTACCTTCCTTTGTCTGTTTGACCCAGTTCATCCGGGATGAAGTCTTCCTATTTGAGGCCAGAACGTTCTCCGGCTACGGCTGGCAAGACAGAACGTTCTCCTGCTACGGCTGGCAAGACAGAACGTTCTCCTGCTACGGCTGGCAAGACAGAACGTTCTCCTGCTACGGCTGGCAAGACAGAACATTCTCCTGCTACGGCTGGCAAGACAGAACGTTCTCCTGCTACGGCTGGCAAGACAGAACGTTCTCCTGCTACGGCTGGCAAGACAGAACATTCTCCTGCTACGGCTGGCAAGACAGAACGTTCTCCTGCTACGGCTGGCAAGACAGAACATTCTCCTGCTACGGCTGGCAAGACAGAACGTTCTCCTGCTACGGCTGGCAAGACAGAACGTTCTCCTGCTACGGCTGGCAAGACAGAACGTTCTCCTGCTACGGCTGGCAAGACAGAACGTTCTCCTGCTACGGCTGGCAAGACAGAACGTTCTCTTGCTACAGCTGGCAAGACAGAACATTCTCCTGCTACGGCTGGCAAGACAGAACGTTCTCCGGCTACGGCTGGCAAGACAGAACGTTCTCCTGCTACGGCTGGCAAGACAGAACATTCTCCTGCTACGGCTGGCAAGACAGAACGTTCTCCTGCTACGGCTGGCAAGACAGAACATTCTCCTGCTACGGCTGGCAAGACAGAACGTTCTCCTGCTACGGCTGGCAAGACAGAACATTCTCCTGCTACGGCTGGCAAGACAGAACGTTCTCCTGCTACGGCTGGCAAGACAGAACGTTCTCCTGCTACGGCTGGCAAGAGCGGCGCTGATATTTAGATATTACCCAATTTGCCAAGTGGAAACAAACCTGGCTGCCACGGTTACTGGCAGTGGAGGGGTTAACACGTTTGCTGGTCGCCTTGTTGAACTTCTTTAGCTTGCAAACCTAGCATCGCAAAGCTATGACAGACTTTCGAAAAACAAATCAATCAGTCCCTAGATGGGAGACCAGATGCTGCTGAAAGTGGTGTAGGAGGCACTCTTTCCGGTTTGGTCGGTAGGGATATCCTTGTCTCATCGCACACCAGCGACTCCTGTAGCGGGCCGGGTGCAGTGCGTGCTAACCAAGGTTGCCAGTGCACGGTGTATCCTCCGACACATTGGTGCGGCTGGCTTCCGGGTTGGATGCGTGCTGTGTTAAGAAGCAGTGCGGCTTGGTTGTGTTGTGTATCGGAGGACGCATCACTTTCAACCTTCGTCTCTCCCGAGCCCGTACGGGAGTTGTAGCGACGAGACAAGATAGCAGCTACTAAACAATTGGAAACCACGAAATTGGGGAGAAAAAAGGGGTAAAATAAAAAGATATATATCAATTAAAAAATGTAAAAAATTGTAGCGGTGTTGCAGAGAGAAGGGTACATATAGGAAGTATCTCTGAGTGTTTGTGTTTTCAGAAAGTTGCAGTTGGTTTAGATTATTGATCAGGATTTGTAACTATTTGACTTTATGATGGGTACATGCTGTACTATCATCTGTCATAGGTTACAGAGCACTATAAATATTGCTGATCTCTCTGTCACTGTCTCCCCTATCCTGCTCTCTGTCTCTCTGTCTCTCTCTCTCTCTGTCTCCCTCTGTGTCTCCCTCTGTGTCTCTCTCTCTCTGTCTCTCTCTCTGTCTCCCTCAATTCAGTTCAAAGGGCTTTATTGGCATGGGAAACATATGTTAACATTGTTATCTATTTCACTTGCTTTGGAAGTGAAATAAACAATAAAAAAATGAATAGTAAACATTACACTCACAAAAGTTCCAAAGGTATAGAGACATTTCAAATGTAATATTATGTATGTATACAGTGTTGTAATGAAGTGCAAATAGTGAAAGTACAAAAGGGAAAATAAATAAACATAAATATGGGTTGTATTTACAATGGTGTTTGTTCTTCACTGGTTGCCCTTTTCTTGTGCCAACAGGTCACACATCTTGCTGCTGTGATGGCACACTGTGGTTTTTCACCCAGTAGATATGAGACAAAATTAGATTTTGTTCTCTAATTCTTTGTGGATCTGTATAATCTGAGGGAAATATGTGTCTCTAATATGGTCATACATTTGGCAGGAGGTTAGGAAGTGCAGCTCAGTCTCCACCTCATTTTGTGGGTAGTGTGCACATAGCCTGTCTTCTCTTGAGAGCCATGTCTGCCTACGGCGGCCTTTCTCAATAGCAAGGCTATGCTCACTGAGTCTGTACATAGTCAAAGCTTTCCTTAAGTTTGGGTCAGTCACAGTGGTCAGGTATTCTGCCACTGTGTACTCTCTGTGTAGGGCCAAATAGCATTCTATTTTGCTCTGTTATTTTGTTAATTCTTTCCAATGTGTCAAGTAATTATCTTTTTGTTTTCTCATGATTTGGTTGGGTCTAATTGTGCTGCTGTCCTGGGGCTCTGTGGGGTGTATTTGTGTTTGTGAACAGAGCCCCAGGACCAGCTTGCTTAGGGGACTCTTCTCCAGGTTCATCTCTCCGTAGGTGATGGCTTTGTTATGGAAGGTTTGGGAATCACTTCCTTTTAGGTGGTTGTAGAATTTAACGCCTCTTTTCTGGATTTTGATCATTAGTGGGTATCAGCCTAATTCTGCTCTGCATGCATTATTTGGTGTTCTACGTTGTACACAGGGGATATTTTTTCAGAATTCTGCATGCAGAGTCTCATTTTGGTGTTTGTCCCATTTTGTGAAGTCTTGGTTGGTGAGCGGACCCCTGACCTCACAAAAATAAAGGGCAATGGGTTCTATAACCGATTCAAGTATTTTTAGCCAGATCCTAATTGGTATGTTGAATTTTATGTTCCTTTTGATGGCATAGAATGCCCTTCTTGCCTTGTCTCTCAGATCGCTCACAGCTTTGTGGAAGTTACCTGTGGTGCTGATGTTTAGGCCGAGGTATGTCTAGTTTTTTGTGTGCTCGAGGGCAACGGTGTCTAGATGGAATTTGTATTTGTGGTCCTGGCAACTGGACCTTTTTTGGAACACCATTATTTTGGTCTTACTGAGATTTACTGTCAGGGCCCAGGTCTGACAGAATCTGTGCAGAAGATCAAGCTGCTGCTGTAGGCCTTCCTTAGTTAGGCACAGAAGCACCAGATCATCAGCAAACAGTATACACCTGACTTCAGATTCAGTAGGGTGAATGACAGGGTGTTGTCCAAGGTCACGCCAAGGTTCTTTGCACTCTGGGAGGGGGACGCCGTTGAATTGTCAACTGTGATGGAGAGGTCTTGGAGCAGGCAGGCCTTACTGTCTGTTACTGTCTGGTACTGTCTGTTACCG
Source organism: Oncorhynchus clarkii lewisi (assembly GCF_045791955.1). Classification (NCBI taxonomy): domain Eukaryota; kingdom Metazoa; phylum Chordata; class Actinopteri; order Salmoniformes; family Salmonidae; genus Oncorhynchus; species Oncorhynchus clarkii. The sequence goes on along the minus strand of NC_092156.1, from coordinate 2,717,908 downwards.
TCTGTTACTGTCTGTTACTGTCTGTTACTGTCTGGTACTGTCTGTTACCGTCTGTTACTGTCTGGTACTGTCTGTTACCGTCTGTTACTGTCTGTTACTGTCTGTTACCGTCTGGTACTGTCTGGTACTGTCTGTTACTGTCTGCTACAGTCTGTTACTGTCTGTTACTGTCTGGTACTGTCTGTTACCGTCTGTTACTGTCTGTTACTGTCTGTTACTGTCTGGTACTGTCTGGTACTGTCTGTTACTGTCTGTTACTGTCTGTTACTGTCTGGTACTGTCTGTTACCGTCTGTTACTATCTGGTACTGTCTGTTACTGTCTGCTACAGTCTGTTACTGTCTGTTACTGTCTGCTACAGTCTGTTACTGTCTGCTACAGTCTGTTACTGTCTGTTACTGTCTGGTACTGTCTGGTACTGTCTGTTACTGTCTGTTACTGTCTGTTACTGTCTGGTACTGTCTGTTACCGTCTGTTACTATCTGGTACTGTCTGTTACTGTCTGTTACTGTCTGGTACTGTCTGTTACTGTCTGCTACAGTCTGTTACTGTCTGTTACTGTCTGCTACAGTCTGTTACTGTCTGTTACAGTCTGTTACTGTCAGTTAGTGTTGGTTACTGTCTGTTACTGTCTGTTACCGTCTGTTACCGTCTGTTACCGTCTGTTACTCTCTGCTATTTGTCAGATGTTGACTTTTGACATTCTTCCCTGTACATGTAACCATTGTAAAATATTTTTAAAGTTGTTTATTATTGTAATTATCTATGTTGTATGTTGTATTTGTAATGTAATGTAAAGTTTGCAAACAAAAGAAAGTGTGTTCTTCATTTCAACTCCTGACTGTGTTCCAGGACCCTGTCACCTCCCACTGGGGACAGACGTCAATTCAACATCTATTCCGCGTTGGTTCCACATCATTTCATTGAACCAAAGTGGAAAAAACTCTGCTCTGAAACCTCATCTCGCTTTTCAAGTGACAAACAACAATTTTTTATCACACCAGGATTCCATAGTCAGTCGGGTGATTGAAACAGGTTAGTGTACTTCTGAGAGTGACTCATAATGCACAGTGGGAGATGCTTCTGTAAATGTGTGTGTGTGATTATGTGTGTGTGTGTGTGTGTGTGTGTGTGTGTGTGTGTGTGTGTGTGTGTGTGTGTGTGTGTGTGTGTGTGTGTGTGTGTGTGTGTGTGTGTGTGTGTGTGTGTGTGTGTGTGTGTGTGTGTGTGCGTGCGCGTGCGTGTGTGTGTGTGTGCGCGTGCGTGCGTGTGTGTGTGTGTGTGGGTGTGTGTGGGCAGTTCAGTGTGCTTGCAGATTAATGTGCGCATGTGCCTCTGCTGAACATGTATCTATTAAAGCAGAGTCTGATCTCAGAGAGACTCAGAGAGAGAGAGAGACAGAGAGAGAGACAGAGAGACAGACAGACAAACAGAGAGAGACAGACAGACAGAGACAGAGAGAGAGACAGACAGAGAGACAGACAGAGAGACAGACAGAGAGACAGACAGACAAAGAGCCTGGGAGACAGACAAAGACAGACAGACAGACAGCATGTCTCCCTCCCAGTCCTCCCTACTACTGCTACTGCTGATGGTCTCCTGCTCCTGGGCCTCCCACTTTTTAGGAGGAACCATGACCTTCAACCCCAGAGGGACCAACCCAGACGGAACCTACAGGGTGAGACCAATGAAGACCAATAAGACCAATGACAATGATGATGCTTCCTATTAAATATCCTGCCATTTCCTGGTTGCTACAATTCTAATAGTTTGCGTAATTTCAGTTTGTGACAAAACAAACATGTATAGTTTAGATGTATACCGCTGTGAAATATCTTTTCAATAACCAACAATATAGTATTTTCAGCTGTTTGAAGCTGGTGTACAAAACCGACAGTACAAGACACAAAAAGACAGATCTATAACTCACGTTTCTACGTATTGCAGCTTTAAGTGTTTTCTTCAAATGAGAGAATTTGTTTTGATTTGATTTGTTCTTGCTTTTCATCTTGAAAAATACGTTCTTCTTGAGGCCGTAGGTTTACTTTGTAAATGTACAATACATTTAAATTTTTTAATTTATTTTATTTCACCTTTATTTAACCAGGTAGGCTAGTTGAGAACAAGTTCTCATTTGTTGGCTTTAGGGATGATCAGTGAGATACACCTGCGGGAGCGCGTGCTACGGGTGGGTGTTGCCATCGTGACCAGTGAACTGAGATAAGGCGGAGCTTTATCTAGCATGGACTTGTAGATGACCTGGAGCCAGTGGGTCTGGCGACGAATATGTAGCGAGGGCCGCAGTGGTGGGTGGTATAAGGTGCTTTAGTAACAAAATGGATGGCACTGTGATAAACTGCATGCAGTTTGCTGAGTAGAGTATTGGAAGCTATTTTGTAGATGACATCGCCGAAGTCGAGGATCGGTAGGATAGTCAGTTTTACTAGGGTAAGTTTGGCGGCGTGAGGGAAGGAGGCTTTGTTGTGGAATAGAAAGCCGACTCTAGATTTGATTTTAGATTGGAGATGTTTGATATGAGTCTGGAAGGAGAGTTTACAGTCTAGCCAGACACCTAGGTACTTATAGATGTCCACATATTCTAGGTCGGAACCATCCAGGGTGGTGATGCTAGTCAGGCGTGCGGGTGCAGGCAGCGAACGGTTGAAAAACATGCATTTTACTAGCATTTAAGAGCAGTTGGAGGCCACGGAAGGAGTGTTGTATGGCATTGAAGCTCGTTTGGAGGTTAGATAGCACAGTGTCCAAGGACGGGCCGGAAGTATACAGAATGGTGTCGTCTGCGTAGAGGTGGATCAGGGAATCGCCCGCAGCAAGAGCAACATCATTGATATATACGGAGAAAAGAGTCCGAGAATTGCCGTTGAGAAATGCTTGTTGAAGTTTTCGATAATCATGGATTTATCGGTGGTGACCGTGTTACCTAGCCTCAGTGCAGTGGGCAGCTGGGAGGAGGTGCTCTTGTTCTCCATGGACTTTACAGTGTCCCAGAACTTTTTGGAGTTAGAGCTACAGGATGCAAATTTCTGCCTGAAGAAGCTGGCCTTTGCTTTCCTGACTGACTGTGTGTATTGGTTCCTGACTTCCCTGAACAGTTGCATATCGCGGGGACTATTCGATGCTATTGCAGTCCGCCACAGGATGTTTTTGTGCTGGTCGAGGGCAGTCAGGTCTGGAGTGAACCAAGGGCTATATCTGTTCTTAGTTCTGCATTTTTTGAACGGAGCATGCTTATCTAAAATGGTGAGGAAGTTACTTTTAAAGAATGACCAGGCATCCTCAACTGACGGGATGAGGTCAATATCCTTCCAGGATACCCGGGCCAGGTCGATTAGAAAGGCCTGCACACAGAAGTGTTTTAGGGAGCGTTTGACAGTGATGAGGGGTGGTCGTTTGACTGCGGATCCGTAGCGGATACAGGCAATGAGGCAGTGATCGCTGAGATCCTGGTTGAAGACAGCGGAGGTGTATTTGGAGGGCCAATTGGTCAGGATGACGTCTATGAGGGTGCCCTTGTTTACAGATTTAGGGTTGTACCTGGTGGGTTCCTTGATGATTAGTGTGAGATTGAGGGCATCTAGCTTAGATTGTAGGACTGAAGGAGTGTTAAATACTACCCATCCTGCATGCGGGAGCGTAACGTAGCCTCAAACGAATTAGCATAACGCAGCGGACATAAATCTTCCTAGAAAATGTTCCTATTCATGAAAATCACAAATGAAATATATTGAGACACAGCTTAGCCTTTTGTTAATCACACTGTCATCTCAGATTTTTAAAACATGCTTTACAGCCTACGCTAGACAAGCATTTGTGTACGTTTATCATGGCATAATGCTATAGCTAGGCTCTGCTGGCAACATTTTCACGAAAATAAAAAAAAGCAATCAAATGAAATAATTGACCTTTGAACTTCAGATGTTTTCAGGAGACTCCCAGTTAGATAGCAAATGTTCCTTTTTTTCAAAAAGATTATTTTTGTAGGCTAAATAGCTCCCATTTGTTCGTCAGGTTTGGCTGAGAAATCGACCTGAAAATGCAGTCACTACAACGCCAAACTTTTTTCCAAATTAGCTCCATAGTATCTACAGAAACATGGCAAACGTTGTTTAGAATCAATCCTCAAGGTGTTTTTAACATATATATTTGATAATATATCCCTCGAGAATTTTGGTTTCTCAATAGAAGCGATTGGAAAATGGCTACCTCAGTGTTTTACGCAAGATTTTCTGCGGGAGACACCATGTGACCACTTGCTAAATGTGGTCCCTTACGGCTATTCTTCAACATAAATGCGCAAAAAGACGTCACAATGCTGTAGACACCTTGGGGAATTACGTAGAAAACGTAAGCTCATTCGTAGCTCATTCACAGCCATATAAGGAGTCATTGGCATGAGGCGTTTCAAAAAATGCGGCACTTCCTGATTGGATTTTTATCTGATTTTTATCTGGGTTTCGCCTGTAACATCAGTTCTGTTGCACTCACAGACAATATCTTTGTGTTTTCTATCCAAAGCATTATATGCATATTCAAGCATCTTTTCGTGACAAAATATCTTGTTTAAAACGGAAACATTTTTTATCCAAAAATGAAAATACTGCCATCTTGTTAGAAAAGGTTATTAATTAAGCATATCCCATTTCCAGCTTCTACTTTTAAAAATCCACCTTTCCAGAAATAAGTCTCTCACTGTAGTCACTTGTTATAGACCCCCCGTCAGCTCCCAGCTCTGCCCTGGACACCATATGTGACATATATACATATACATCTATCTTCAGAGTTCGTTCTGTTAGGTGACCTAAACTGGGACATACTGTCTTCAACCAGGATCTCAGCGATCACTGCCTCATTGCCTGCATCCGTAATGGGTCCGGGGTCCAACGACCACCCCTCATCACTGTCAAACTCTCCCTAAAACACTTCAGCGAGCAGGCCTTTCTAATCGACCTGGAAGGATACTGACCTCATCCGGTCAGTAGAGGATGCCTGGTTGTTCTTTAAAAGTGCCACCATCTTAAATAAGCATGCCCCATTCAAAACATTTTGATCTGAAAACAGATATAGCCCTTGGTTCACCACAGACTTGACTGCCCTTGACCAGCACAAAAACATCCTGTGGCGTTCTGCATTAGCATCGAATAACCCCCGTGATATGCAACTTTTCGGGTAAGTCAGGAACCAATATACAGTTAGGAAAGCAAAGGCTAGCTTTTTCAAGCAGAAATTTGCATCCTGTAGCACTAACTCCAAAAAGTTCTGGGACACTGTAAAGTCCATGGAGAATAAGAGCACCTCCTCCCAGCTACCAACTGCACTGAGGCTAGGAAACACTGTCACCACTGATAAATCTACGATAATCGAGAATTTCAACAAGCATTTCCCTACGGTTGGCCATGCTTTCCTCCTGGCTACCCCTACCCCGGCCAACAGCTCTGCACCCCCCTCAGCGACTTTCCCAATCCCCCCCACGCTTCTCCTTCACCCGCAATTGTTGCAGCCCCTATTACTTGCCTGTTCAACCTCTCTTTCGTATCGTCTGAGATACCTAAAGATTGGAAAGCTTCCATGGTCATCCTCCATTTCGAATCCCACCGTACCTTCTCCGCTATGCAATCTGGTTTCCGAGCTGGTCATGGGTGCACCTCAGCCACGCTCAAGGTCCTAAACAATGTCATAACCGCCATTGATAAGAGACATTACTGTGCAGTCGTATTCATCGACCTGGCCAAGGCTTTCGACTCTGTCAATCACAGCATTCTTATCGGCAGACTCAATAGCCTTGGTTTCTCAAATGACTGCCTTGCCTGGTTCACCAACTACTTCTCAGAAATAGTTCAGTGTGTCAAATCAGAGGGCCTATTGTCCGGACCTCTGGCAGTCTCTATGGGGTGACAAAGGGTTCAATTCTCAGGCCGACACTTTTCTCTGTATACATCAAGGAAGTCTATCAGAGTGGCCATCCGTTTTGTCACCAAAGCCCCATATACTACCCACTACTACTACATATACTACCCACCACTGCAACCTGTATGCTCTCGTTGGTTGGCCCTTGCTACATATTCGTCGGCAAACCCACTGGCTCCAGGTCATCTAAAGTTTTTGCTATGTAAAGCCCCACCTTTTCTTAGCTCACTGGTCACCATAGCAACACCCAACCATAGCATGCGCTCCAGCAGGTATATTTAACTGGTCACCCCGAAAGCCAACACCTCCTTCGGCCGCCTTTCCTTCCAGTTCTCTGCAGTCAATGACTGGAACGAATTGCAAAAATCACTGAAGCTGAAGTCTTATATCTCCCTCACTAAGTTTAAGAATCAGTTGTCAGAGCAGCTTACAGATCATTGCACCTGTACATAGCCCATCTGTAAATAGCCCACCAACTACCTCATCCCCATCTTGTTATTTTTTCTTGCTCTTTTGCACCCGAGTATCTCTACTTGCACATCATCATCTGCTCATCTATCACTCCAGTGTTAATGCTAAATTGTAATTATTTCACCACTATGGCCTATTTATTGCCTTACCTCCTTACCTCATTTTTACACACTGTATATAGATTGTTCTATTGTGTTATTGACTGTACGTTTGTTAATTCCATGTGTAACTCTGTGTTGTTGTTTTTGTCTCACTGCTTTGCTTTATCTTGGCCAGGTTGCAGTTGTAAATGAGAACTTGTTCTCAACTGGGGTACCTGGTTAAATAAAGGTGTAATATATATATATATACATAATATATATATATATATATATATAAAGTGTTCAAAACCAAAAGTAAAAGACACAAAAATACAGATCTATATCTATAAGTTTTTTCTTCAACTGAGAGAAATGCTTATTTGTTCCTGATGTCATCTTGAAAAATACGTTCTTCACAGGGTTTCAGTATTACTGGTAACTTTCTAAATGTGCCAGTAAACTACCAGCATTTACCAGTAAACTACCAGCATTCAAGGAGTTTTCAAACACAGAAAAATATCAAATAATACAATGATGTACATCACAAATCTTTAAAACAAAGCTGTAAAACATGATCCTTCATATAACCGATCAATTTGTAAATTAAGTACGTTTTGGAAACCTATTCTCAGCTCAACAGGCTTGTAAAATGGACTCTAGACGAGAGAATGGAACGCATGTTTCCCTTTTGGTCTGTGGTGCATGTTTGCTGCCCTCTAGTGGTCTTTGTCATGTATGGCTCTACTTTTCTAACTTCTTATACCCACTTATATTCACTACTTATACCTGCTCCCATTCACTACTTATATCCACTACTATTCACTACTTATACCCACTCCTATTCACTACTTATACCCGCTCCTATTCACTACGTATACCCACTCCTATTCACTACTTATACCCACTCACTGCTGGTAACCACTACTATTCGCTACTTATGCCCGCTCCTATTCACTACATATACCCGCTCCTATTCACTACTTATACCCGCTTCTATTCACTACTTATACCCACTCCTATTCACTGCTGATACCCACTCCTATTCACTACTTTTACCCACTCCTATTCACTACTTATACCCGCTCCTATTCACTACTTATACCCATTCCTATTCACTACTTATACCCACTCCTATTCACTACTTATACCCACTCCTATTCACTACTTATACCCACTCCTATTCACTACTTATACCCACTCCTATTCCCTACTTATACCCACTACTATTCACTACTTATACCCACTCCTATTCACTACTTATACCCACTCCTATTCACTACTTATACCCACTCCTATTCACTACTTATACCCGCTCCTATTCACTACTTATACCCACTCCTATTCACTACTTATACCCGCTCCTATTCACTACTTATACCCACTCCTATTCACTACTCATACCCACTCATATTCATTACTTATACCCACTACTATTCACTACTTATACCCACTCCTATTCACTACTCATACCCACTCATATTCATTACTTATACCCACTACTATTCACTACTTATACCCACTACTATTCACTACTTTTACCCACTCCTATTCACTACTCATACCCACTCCTATTCACTACTTATACCCACACCTATTCACTACTCATACCCACTCCTATTTACTACTCATACCCAGTACTATTCACTACTTATACCCACTCTTATTCACTACTTATACCCACTCACTACTGATACCCACTACTATTCAAGTCTTCTCAGTATTTCAGGCTTTAATAAGCATTATGACATTACAGTGCCTAGTGAGAGTCTACCCATTCTTCAAAACGTGCTGCTTCTAAATGACTTCTACAAGGGATCACCATTAGATTACCACCCCCCCAAGTCATCTAGTTTGTATGGTGTGATTTTTTTTATTAATCTGGAAATGCTTTTACAATGTCTCTTTCATTTTATAAATGCAAAGTGTGTAGATGAATAGGAATACAATCTCATTTCATCCATATTTAGATTTAATTTTAAGCCATCAAATTGTGCAAGGAGGGTGTGTAGAATTTCTCTAGGCATTATATATGTATTTCATATATATATTTCAACATTTGGAATTGATATTATCTATCTGTTGTTAATAACTAAGTGTTGTTATGAGTTGATATTATCTATTGTTGATACCTAAGTGTTGTTTTGAGTTGATATTATCTGTTGTTGATACCTAAGTGTTGTTTTGAGTTGATTATGTCTGTTGTTGATACCTAAGTGTTGTTTTGAGTTGATTTTGTCTGTTGTTGATAACTAAGCATTGTCCACCAATGATTGTTGTGCCTAACCACTCCCTCTTCAGGCCTTGATGGAACATGGTTTGTTCTCTACAGAAGGCTTGTTGTATCATTGTAATCCCTGACAAAGGCTGAAATGAATCAGAGTTTAGAATGTTCTGTACTATTGAACATACCATAATGATAAAGGAATTTAGCTATATGAAGAATGCCTTGATCCTGTTTGTTCTCTTTACCCTCCTTACCAAACAGAACATTTATCTAGGTTGCACACTTGTTAAAGACAGCCGTCTTGCAGTGTGTCTGAAGTGCTGGTTTAATGAAGTGTGTCGTTGCAGGTGGACCTTGATTACAAGACAACCTTCCACTCTACCGGCTGCCTAACTGATACCTGGTATTGTATCAGTGAGGACTGTGGGAATGAGATCAGTTTAGTGGTTAACACCGTGGACCAGGGGATATCTGAGGACTGGTGTCAGACAGAGGGAGTCATGACTAGACACGTCTCCAATAACATACAGACCTTTGATCTGCTGTGAGTGTTTATTTTCTATTCAAATCTTGCATCCGTTACCAGTGTGTTTATGAACCTGATTTGTAGTAACAGGGAACAGCTCAGTTATTTTATCCTGGTTACCAAAGTACTTATAGACAATATGTCCAAATTGTCCCATTACATCAGAAAGGACAAAACACACATTAGTTAAAACACACAGTATTGTACATGATGAACATCATCACAACAGTGTTTAGGATGTGTTTTTGGAACTCACCTTTCACCTTTGTCTCTTTATCATTACAGATTGGATAGCGGAAACTGGATAGATAATGATAATTATGTTAGTGCTTGGAGGCTGTGGACTCATGTGGATCTTGGGGTCAGGTCTGACACGACGACAGTCAACCGATCTCCACAGACCACTGTCATGCCTCTGATGCGGTAAATACTCCTACTTATCGGTGTTAAATTATTTAGTTTGACGAACAAGTGATTTTATCAATCTGTGTGTTGTATTCAGTCAATAGAAAACAGATCTGAAACACTGCAATTAATGTCTGTCTGTCTGTCTGTCTGTCTGTCTGTCTGTCTGTCTGTCTGTCTGTCTGTCTGTCTGTCTGTCTGTCTGTCTGTCTGTCTGTCTGTCTGTCTGTCTGTCTGTCTGTCTGTCTGTCTGTCTGTCTGTCTGTCTCTCTCTCTCTCTCTCTCTCTCTCTCTCTCTCTCTCTCTCTCTCTCTCTCTCTCTCTCTCTCTCTCTCTCTCTCTCTCTCTCTCTCTCTCTCTCTCTCTCTCTCTCTCTCTCTCTCTCTCTCTCTCTCTCTCTCTCTCTCTCTCTCTCTCTCTCTCTCTCTCTCTCTCTCTCTCTCTCTCTCTCTCTCTCTCTCTCTCTCTCTCTCTCTCTCTCTCTCTCTCTCTCTCTCTCTCTCTCTCTCTCTCTCTCTCTCTCTCTCTCTCTCTCTCTCTCTCTCTCTCTCTCTCTCTCTCTCTCTCTCTCTCTCTCTCTCTCTCAGTGTCCCTGCTAATTGTCCAAGAGATTTCAACCTGTTGTCGTTTGATCCAGACGGGGATGAGGTCAGATGCAGATATGCAGTACCAACGAATGAGTGTGTCACATCAAGTGACCTTCCTAATGACTTCACCCTAAGAGAGGTTAATATCCAAATAGAACAACACAAGCAACAATAGACTATGATGATGAAGGCAACAACCAGCTGGCCAAAGCAGGTTACTGTCATTGTAACAGAGCAGGGCAGCAACCAGCTGGCCAAAGCAGGTTACTGTCATTGTAACAGAGCAGGGCAGCAACCAGCTGGCCAAAGCAGGTTACTGTCATTGTAACAGAGCAGGGCAGCAACCAGCTGGCCAAAGCAGGTTACTGTCATTGTAACAGAGCAGGGCAGCAACCAGCTGGCCAAAGCAGGTTACTGTCATTCAACATGCCAAGGCAACAACCAGCTGGCCAAAGCAGGTTACTGTCATTTAACAGTAAGTTAGAGTAACATAAATAGGACTTTCTGCATTACTAGATTATAACATAATATGGCCAAGATGTTAAAATGTTCATAAATGACCAGCATGGTCAAATAATAATAATAATCACAGTAGTTGTCGAGGGTGCAGCAAGTCAGCACCTCAGGAGTAAATGTCAGTTGGCAGTTGGCTTTTCATAGCCGATCATTAAGAGTATCTCTACCGCTCCTGCTGTCTCTAGAGAGTTGAAAACAGCAGGTCTGGGACAGGTAGCACGTCCGGTGATCAGGTCAGGATTCCATAGCCGCAGGCAGAACAGTTGAAACTGGAGCAGCAGCACGGCCAGGTGGACTGGGGATAGCAAGGAGTCATCATGCCAGGTAGTCCTGAGGCATGGCTCAGGTCCTCCGAGAGAGAGAAAGAAAGAGAGAATTAGAGAGAGCATACTTAAATTCACACAGGACACCGGATAAGACAGGAGAAGTACTCCAGATATAACAAACTGACCCTAGCCCCCCGACACATAAACTACTGCAGCATAAATACTGGAGGCTGAGACAGGAGGGGTCAGGAGACACTGTGGCCCCATCCGATGATACCCCCGGACAGGACCAAACAGGAAGGATATAACCCCACCCACTTTGCCAAAGTACAGCCCCTACACCACTAGAGGGATATCTTCAACCACCAACTTACCATCCTGAGACAAGAATGAGTATAGCCCACAAAGATCTCCGCCACGGCACAACCCAAGGGGGGGGGCACCAACCCAGACAGGAAGATCACGTCAGTGACTCAACCCACTCAAGTGACACACCCCTGCTAGAGACGGCATGAAAGAGCACCAGTAAGCCAGTGACTCAGACCCTGTAATAGGGTTAGAGGCAGAGAATCCCAGTGGAAAGACAGCAAGGGCGGTTCGTTGCTCCAGAGCCTTTCCGTTCACCTTCCCACTCCAGGGCCAGACTAGTCTCAATCATATGACCCACTGAAGAGATGAGTCTTCAGTAAGGACTTAAAGGTTGAGACCGAGTTTGCGTCTCTGACATGGGTAGGCAGATCATTCCATAAAAATGGAGCTCTATAGGAGAAATTCCTGCCTCCAGCTGTTTGCTTAGAAATTCTAGGGACAATTAGGAGGCCTGCGTCTTGTGACCGTAGCGTATGTGTAGGTATGTACGGCAGGACCAAATCGGAGAGATAGGTAGGAGCAAGCCCATGTAATGCTTTGTAGGTTAGCAGTAAAACCTTGAAATCAGCCCTTGCTTTGACAGGAAGCCAGTGTAGAGAGGCTAGCACTGGAGTAATATGATACAATTTTTTGGTTTTAGTCAGGATTCTAGCAGCCGTATTTAGCACTAACTGAAGTTAATTTAGTGCTTTATCCGGGTAGCCGGAAAGTAGAGCATTGCAGTAGTCTAACCTAGAAGTAACAAAAGCATGGATTAATTTAGGGGTCTATATTTGGTTATTGATAAAAACTTTATTTCAGATGCAGATCAGGTTAGCTAGATACAGCTAGCAGCAGGCCCCATTCTGGTAGGAGAACCAGGTAGCAGCAGGCTCCTATTCTGATAGGAGAACCAAGGAGCAACAGGCTTTCATTCTGATAGGAGAACCAGGTAGCAGCAGGCCCCATTCTGATAGGAGAACCAGCTAGCAGCAGGCTTCCATTCTGATAGGAGAATCAGGTAGCAGCAGGCTCCCATTCTGATAGGAGAACCAGGTAGCAGCAGGGCCCCATTCTGATAGGAGAACCAGCTAGCAGCAGGCTTCCATTCTGATAGGAGAATCAGGTAGCAGAAGGCTCCCATTCTGATAGGAGAACCAGGTAGCAGCAGGCCCCACTCTGATAAGAGAACCAGCTAGCAGCAGGCCCCATTCTGATAGGAGAACAAGGTAGCAGCAGGCCCCATTCTGATAGGAGAACCAGCTAGCAGCAGGCCCCATTCTGATAGGAGAACCAGGTAGCAGCAGGCCCCATTCTGATAGGAGAACCAGCTAGCAGCAGGCTCCTATTCTGATAGGAGAACCAGGTATCTGCAGGCTCCCATTCTGATAGGAGAACCAGGTAGCAGCAGGCTTCCATTCTGATAGGAGAACCAGGTAGCAGCAGGCTTCCATTTGATAGGAGAACCAGGTAGCAGCAGGCCCCATTCTGATAAGAGAACCAGGTAGCAGCAGGCCCCATTCTGATAGGAGAACCAGGTAGCAGCAGGCCCCATTCTGATAGGAGAACCAGGTAGAAGCAGGCCCCATTCTGATAGGAGAACCAGGTAGCAGCAGGCTTCCATTCTGATAGGAGAGCCAGGTAGCAGCAGGCTTTCATTCTGATAGGAGAACCAGGTAGCAGCAGGCTTTAATTCTGATAGGAGAGCCAGGTAGCAGCAGGCTTTAATTCTGATAGGAGAACCAGCTAGCAGCAGGCTTCCATTCTGATAGGAGAACCAGGTAGCAGCAGGCTTCCATTCTGATAGGAGAACCTTGGATTACCTAGTGACTTTCCTGTAAATGTATTTTTACGACAGTTGAAATAAGATCATAAGGCATTATTAAGTTATATCCTTCAAGAATCTATAGGTTTATATAGTTGATTTAAAAGTCAAAAATGTATGTAGCCATAACACATTTAATCTTGTTTTTATCTTGTCTCCCTCAGAACTGCACCTTGTCATTTTGGGGCAACAGTAATACCACTAGAACATATGCAGTTCAGTTAGTGATGGAGGATTTCCCGACTCAGTCCATCTCTCTCTCCTATACTGACGGATCTCAATCTATCAGGACCTCAAACAACACACTCTGCAAACTACCTGTTCAGTTTGCAGTGATAGGTACATATATATTCTATATAGTTTATCTGTATATCTAGGTTTATCTTTTATCTAGTTAGTTTATATCTAGGTAGTTTATCTTTATATCTAGGTAGTTTATATCTAGGTAGTTTATCTTTATATCTAGGTAGTTTATCTTTATATCTAGGTAGTTTATCTTTATATCCAGGTAGTTTATCTTCATATCTAGGTAGTTTATATCTAGGTAGTTTATCTTTATATCTAGGTAGTTTATATCTAGGTAGTTTATATCTATATAGTTTCTCTTTATATCTAGGTAGTTTATCTTTATATCTAGGTAGTTTATCTTTATATCTAGGTAGTTTATATCCAGGTAGTTTATCTTTATATCTAGGTAGTTTATCTTTATATCCAGGTAGTTTATATCTAGGTAGTTTATCTTTATATCTAGGTAGTTTATATCTAGGTAGTTTATCTTTATATCTAGGTAGTTTATATCCAGGTAGTTTATCTTTATATCTAGGTAGTTTATCTTTATATCTAGGTAGTTTATATCTAGGTAGTTTATATCTAGGTAGTTTATCTTTATATAGTTTATCTTTACATCTAGGTAGTTTATATCTAGGTAGTTTATCTTTATATCCAGGTAGTTTATATCTATATAGTTTATCTTTATATCTAGGTAGTTTATCTTTATATCTAGGTAGTTTATCTTTATATCTAGGTAGTTTATATCTATATAGTTTATCTTTATATCTAGGTAGTTTATCTTTACATCTAGGTAGTTTATATCTAGGTAGTTTATCTTTACATCTAGGTAGTTTATCTTTATATCTAGGTAGTTTATATCCAAGTAGTTTATCTTTACATCTAGGTAGTTTATCTTTATATCTAGGTAGTTTATCTTTATATCTAGGTAGTTTATATCTATATAGTTTATCTTTATGTCTAGGTAGTTTATCTTTACATCTAGGTAGTTTATATCTAGGTAGTTTATCTTTATATCTAGGTAGTTTATATCTATATAGTTTATCTTTATATCTAGGTAGTTTATATCTACATAGTTTATCTTTATATCTAGGTAGTTTATATCTACATAGTTTATCTTAAATCTATATAGTTTATCTTTATATCTCGGTAGTTTATATCAATATAGTTTATCTTTATATCTAGGTAGTTTATATCTATATAGTTTATCTTTACATCTATATAGTTTATCTTTATATCTAGGTAGTTTATATCTAGGTAGATTATCTTTATATCTATATAGTTTATCTTTATATCTCGGTAGTTTATCTTTAAATCTAGGCAGTTTATATCTAGGTAGTTTATATCTAGGTAGTTTATATCCAGGTAGTTTATCTTTATATCTATATAGTTTATCTTTATATCTAGGTAGTTTATCTTTATATCTAGGTAGTTTATCTTTAAATCTCGGTAGTTTATATCTAGGTAGTTTATATCAAGGTAGTTTATATCTATATAGTTTATCTTTATATCTAGGTAGTTTATCTTTCTATCTAGGTAGTTTATATCTAGGTAGATTATCTTTATATCTATATAGTTTATCTTTATATCTCGGTAGTTTATCTTTAAATCTAGGTAGTTTATATCTAGGTAGTTTATATCTATATAGTTTATCTTTATATCTCGGTAGTTTATCTTTATATCTCGGTAGTTTATCTTTATATCCAGGTAGTTTATCTTTATATCCAGGTAGTTTATCTTTATATCCAGGTAGTTTATCTTTATATCTCGGTAGTTTATATCTATATAGTTTATCTTTATATCCAGGTAGTTTATCTTTATATCTCGGTAGTTTATATCTATATAGTTTATCTTCATATCTAGGTAGTTTATCTTTATATCCAGGTAGTTTATCTTTATATCTAGGTAGTTTATCTTTATATCTAGGTAGTTTATCTTTCTATCTAGGTAGTTTATCTTTATATCTAGGTAGTTTATCTTTATATCTCGGTAGTTTATCTTTATATCCAGGTAGTTTATCTTTATATCCAGGTAGTTTATCTTTATATCTAGGTAGTTTATCTTTCTATCTAGGTAGTTTATCTTTATATCTAGGTAGTTTATCTTTATATCTAGGTAGTTTATCTTTATATCTCGGTAGTTTATCTTTATATCCAGGTAGTTTATCTTTATATCCAGGTAGTTTATCTTTATATCTAGGTAGTTTATCTTTCTATCTAGGTAGTTTATCTTTCTATCTAGGTAGTTTATCTTTCTATCTAGGTAGTTTATCTTTATATCTAGGTAGTTTATCTTTATATCTCGGTAGTTTATCTTTATATCCAGGTAGTTTATCTTTATATCCAGGTAGTTTATCTTTATATCTAGGTAGTTTATCTTTCTATCTAGGTAGTTTATCTTTATATCTAGGTAGTTTATCTTTATATCCAGGTAGTTTATCTTTATATCTAGATAGTTTATCTTTATATCTAGGTAGTTTATCTTTATATCTCGGTAGTTTATCTTTATATCCAGGTAGTTTATCTTTATATCCAGGTAGTTTATCTTTATATCTAGGTAGTTTATCTTTCTATCTAGGTAGTTTATCTTTATATCTAGGTAGTTTATCTTTATATCTCGGTAGTTTATCTTTATATCCAGGTAGTTTATCTTTATATCCAGGTAGTTTATCTTTATATCTAGGTAGTTTATCTTTGTATCTAGGTAGTTTATCTTTATGTCTAGGTAGTTTCTAACAAGTTGTTTCTCTTCATAGAGAATAAGATGATGCCTATGGCTTGTTTCCAGTAGTAGAAGTAGCATCGTAAAGTGGTTGTGGTAATGATTTATACTGAAAAACATGACGCTGTGTATTGTATCTCAACTCCATGGTTTGTCTCTCAGTGGACCCCCCGGTGACATCCTGTATGGAGGGGTTGTACCTACCCATGTTCCTGTCTCCAACACCAGCCCAGGGTGCACTGCTCTACGCCTCTGCAGACCAACCCCTGGAAATCACTGTCAGAGCACAGGCTACCCAGTCCACGTAAGAGAAAGGAAACATGGAAACACTTAGCCGATAGGTAGAGACTAAAATCAGGGGTTTTAAATGCAATAGTTGCACCAACAGGTGTGTCAGCGGGTTTTTGCTCTTCACTTGCCGTACAATCAGATTTAAAAAACAGATACAAATACACCTTATGGAACAGCGAGGACTGTAAAGCAACACAAACATTGGCACAGACACATGCATACACACACACACACACACACACACACACACAATAACATACCCACTATACATACACATGGACTGTAAAGCCTTGGCAGCAGCTAATGGGGATCCGTAATGAACACAAATACAAATATACAGTCAACACATAAACTGATCTGGTTCCTGATCTGGCATCTAAAGTCAATACATAAACTGATCTGGCATCTACAGTCAATACATAAACTGATCTGACATCTACAGTCAACACATAAACTGATCTGGCATCTACAGTCAATACATAAACTGATATGGTTCCTGATCTGGCATCTACAGTCAATACATAAACTGATCTGGCATCTACAGTCAATACATAAACTGATCTGACATCTACAGTCAATACATAAACTGATCTGGCATCTACAGTCAATACATAAACTGATCTGGCATCTACAGTCAATACATAAACTGATCTGGCATCTACAGTCAATACATAAACTGATCTGACATCTACAGTCAACACATAAACTGATCTGGCATCTACAGTCAATACATAAACTGATATGGTTCCTGATCTGGCATCTACAGTCAATACATAAACTGATCTGACATCTACAGTCAACACATAAACTGATCTGGCATCTACAGTCAATACATAAACTGATCTGGCATCTACAGTCAATACATAAACTGATCTGGTTCCTGATCTGGCATCTACAGTCAATACATAAACTGATCTGGCATCTACAGTCAATACATAAACTGATCTGGCATCTACAGTCAACACATAAACTGATCTGGCATCTACAGTCAATACATAAACTGATCTGGCATCTACAGTCAATACATAAACTGATCTGGCATCTACAGTCAATACATAAACTGATCTGGCATCTACAGTCAATACATAAACTGATCTGGCATCTACAGTCAATACATAAACTGATCTGACATCTACAGTCAATACATAAACTGATCTGACATCTACAGTCAATAAAATAAACTGATCTGGCATCTACAGTCAATACATAAACTGATATAGTTCCTGATCTGGCATCTACAGTCAATACATAAACTGATCTGGCATCTACAGTCAATACATAAACTGATATGGTTCCTGATCTGGCATCTACAGTCAATACATAAACTGATCTGGCATCTACAGTCAATACATAAACTGATCTGGCATCTACAGTCAATACATAAACTGATATAGTTCCTGATCTGGCATCTACAGTCAATACATAAACTGATCTGGCATCTACAGTCAATGCATAAACTGATCTGGCATCTACAGTCAACACATAAACTGATCTGGCATCTACAGTCAATACAAAAACTGATCTGGCATCTACAGTCAATACATAAACTGATCTGGCATCTACAGTCAATACATAAACTGATATGGTTCCTGATCTGGCATCTACAGTCAATACATAAACTGATCTGACATCTACAGTCAATACATAAACTGATCTGACATATACAGTCAATACATAAACTGATATGGTTCCTGATCTGGCATCTACAGTCAATACATAAACTGATCTGGCATCTACAGTCAATACATAAACTTATCTGGCATCTACAGTCAATACATAAACTGATATGGTTCCTGATCTGGCATCTACAGTCAATACATAAACTGATCTGGCATCTACAGTCAATACATAAACTGATCTGACATCTACAGTCAATACATAAACTGATATAGTTCCTGATCTGGCATCTACAGTCAATACATAAACTGATCTGACATCTACAGTCAATACATAAACTGATATAGTTCCTGATCTGGCATCTACAGTCAATACATAAACTGATCTGACATCTACAGTCAATACATAAACTGATCTGGCATCTACAGTCAATACATAATCTGATCTGACATCTACAGTCAATACATAAACTGATCTGGCATCTACAGTCAATACATAAACTGATCTGGCATCTACAGTCAATACATAACCTGATCTGGCATCTACAGTCAATACATAAACTGATCTGACATCTACAGTCATTACATAAACTGATCTGGCATCTACAGTCAATACATAAACTGATATGGTTCCTGATCTGACATCTACAGTCAATACATAAACTGATCTGACATCTACAGTCAATACATAAACTGATCTGACATCTACAGTCAATACATAAACTGATCTGGCATCTACAGTCAATACATAAACTGATCTGGCATCTACAGTCAATACATAAACATATATGGTTCCTGATCTGACATCTACAGTCAATACATAAACTGATCTGACATCTACAGTCAATACATAAACTGATATGGCATCTACAGTCAATACATAAACTAATCTGGCATCTACAGTCAATACATAAACTGATCTGACATCTACAGTCAATACATAAACTGATATGGTTCCTGATCTGACATCTACAGTCAATACATAAACTAATTTGGCATCTACAGTCAATACATAAACTGATGTGGTTTCTGATCTGACATCTACAGTCAATACATAAACTGATATGGTTCCTGATCTGACATCTACAGTCAATACATAAACTGATATGGTTCCTGATCTGACATCTACAGTCAATACATAAACTGATCTGGCATCTACAGTCAATACATAAACTGATCTGGCATCTACAGTCAATACATAAACTGATCTGGCATCTACAGTCAATACATAAACTGATCTGGCATCTACAGTCAATACATAAACTGATCTGGTTCCTGATCTGGCATCTACACTCATTACATAAACTCATATGGTTCCTGATCTGGCATCTACAGTCAATACATAAACTGATCTGACATCTCCAGTCAATATATAAACTGATCTGACATCTACAGTCAATACATAAACTGATCTGGCATCTACAGTCAATACATAAACTAATCTGACATCTACAGTCAATACATAAACTGATCTGACATCTACAGTCAATACATAAACTGATCTGGCATTTACAGTCAATACATAAACTGATCTGGCATCTAGTCAATACATAAACTGATATGGTTCCTGATCTGACATCTACAGTCAATACATAAACTGATCTGGCATCTACAGTCAATACATAAACTGATATGGTTCCTGATCTAGCACCTACAGTCAATACATAAACTGATCTGACATCTACAGCCAATACATAAACTGATCTGACATCTACAGTCAATACATAAACTGATCTGACATCTACAGTCAATACATAAACTGATCTGGTTCCTGATCTGACATCTACAGTCAATACATAAACTGATCTGGCATCTACAGTCAATACATAAACTGATCTGGCATCTACAGTCAATACATAAACTGATCTGGCATCTACAGTCAATACATAAACTGATCTGACATCTACAGTCAATACATAAACTGATCTGGCATCTACAGTCAATACATAAACTGATGTGGTTCCTGATCTGACATCTACAGTCAATACATTAACTGATCTGGTTCCTGATCTGACATCTACAGTCAATACATAAACTGATCTGACATCTACAGTCAATACATAAACTGATCTGGCATCTACAGTCAATACATAAACTGATCTGGCATCTACAGTCAATACATAAACTGATCTGGCATCTACAGTCAATACATAAACTGATCTGGCATCTACAGTCAATACATAAACTGATATGGTTCCTGATCTGGCATCTACAGTCAATACATAAACTGATCTGGCATCTACAGTCAATACATAAACTGATCTGTCATCTACAGTCAATACATAAACTGATCTGGCATCTACAGTCAATACATTAACTGATCTGGCATCTACAGTCAATACATAAACTGATATGGTTCCTGATCTGGCATCTACAGTCAATACATAAACTGATCTGGCATCTACAGTCAATACATAAACTGATCTGTCATCTACAGTCAATACATTAACTGATCTGGCATCTACAGTCAATACATAAACTGATCTGGTTCCTGATCTGGCATCTACAGTCAATACATAAACTGATATGGTTCCTGATCTGGCATCTACAGTCAATACATAAACTGATATGGTTCCTGATCTGGCATCTACAGTCAATACATAAACGTATCTGGCATCTACAGTCAATACATAAACTGATCTGGCATCTACAGTCAATACATAAACTGATCTGGCATCTACAGTCAATACATAAACTGATATGGTTCCTGATCTGGCATCTACAGTCAATACATAAACTGATCTGACATCTACAGTCAATACATAAACTGATCTGACATCTACAGTCAATACATAAACTGATCTGACATCTACAGTCAATACATGAACTGATCTGGTTCCTGATTTGACATCTACAGTCAATACATAAACTGATCTGACATCTACAGTCAATACATAAACTGATCTGACATCTACAGTCAATACATAAACTGATCTGGTTCCTGATCTGACATCTACAGTCAATACATAAACTGATCTGGCATCTACAGTCAAAACATAAACTGATCTGGCATCTACAGTCAATACATAAACTGATCTGGCATCTACAGTCAATACATAAACTGATATGGTTCCTGATCTGGCATCTACAGTCAATACATAAACTGATCTGGCATCTACAGTCAATACATAAACTGATGTGGTTCCTGATCTGACGTCTACAGTCAATACATAAACTGATCTGGTTCCTGATCTGACATCTACAGTCAATACATAAACTTATCTGACATCTACAGTCAATACATAAACTGATCTGGCATCTACAGTCAATACATAAACTGATCTGGCATCTACAGTCAATACATAAACTGATCTGGCATCTACAGTCAATACATAAACTGATCTGGCATCTACAGTCAATACATAAACTGATATGGTTCCTGATCTGGCATCTACAGTCAATACAGAAACTGATCTGACATCTACAGTCAATACATAAACTGATCTGACATCTACAGTCAATACATAAACTGATCTGACATCTACAGTCAATACATAAACTGATCTGGTTCCTGATCTAACATCTACAGTCAATACATAAACTGATCTGACATCTACAGTCAATACATAAACTGATCTGGCATCTACAGTCAATACATAAACTGATCTGGTTCCTGATCTGACATCTACAGTCAATACATAAACTGATCTGACATCTACAGTCAATACATAAACTGATCTGACATCTACAGTCAATACATAAACTGATCTGGCATCTACAGTCAATACATAAACTGATCTGGCATCTACAGTCAATACATAAACTGATCTGGCATCTACAGTCAATACATACACTGATGTCAACTTTATTCAAGCCATTTTTATCTTCAACATGTAACACTTTCCATTTCAATACAGGACTTTTTTATTCATTTGATTCGTATTTTGAAGTGATGCAGTTCTGTCCTTGATCTTTTCTTGTCTATTAATGTTACATATAATGTCATGTTGTATGTTTTGACCCCAGGAAGAGTAGCTGCTGCTTAAGCTAATGGGGTTCATAATGAAAAATAATAATAATAATATAATAAATCTAAAATAATAATGACATTGTATTTTTTTCTCCCTGTGTGTTTCAGGGTTTCAGAGCTGTTGGTGAGTGGACCTTCCAGTATCACAGAGAACACCACTGTCCCAGGAGAGTACCTTCTAAGATGGACGCCCACTGAGGATGAGGAGGGAGGGTACTATCCTGTGTGCTTCATCGCTCAGGGAGTGAACGACAGGTCAGTCTGCAGCCACATCCACATTCCAATGACTTACCTGATTAAATAAAGGCACAAAATAAACTGACATAATCCATCATTTCTGTAGGCTACTATCAAGACGATCAGTTGAATATACATTTAGACACATTTTGGTAGAATCCATTCAGTTGTGCAACTGACTAGGTTTTAACCTGCCTTTCCCTTCAATGGTAAGTGGTTTGTTTGGTTTTAACCTG
Organism: Oncorhynchus clarkii lewisi; assembly: GCF_045791955.1. Classification (NCBI taxonomy): domain Eukaryota; kingdom Metazoa; phylum Chordata; class Actinopteri; order Salmoniformes; family Salmonidae; genus Oncorhynchus; species Oncorhynchus clarkii. The sequence goes on along the minus strand of NC_092156.1, from coordinate 2,695,377 downwards.
TTTCATTTACTTCTCTGGGACGGCATCGTCCCACTTCGCCAAATTCAAAACAAAATAAATCTCAAAATTAAACAAACATACAAATATTATACACCATTTTAAAGATCAACTTCTCGTTAATCAGTGTCGGATTTCAAAAAAGTGTTACGGTAAAAGCACACCATGCAACTAAAAACTACAAACCTCAGACTTCCCACTTCCTGGTTGGATTTTTCTCAGGTTTCTGCCTGCCATTTGAGTTCTGTTATACTCACAGACAACATTCAAACAGTTTTAGACACTTCAGAGTGTTTGCTATCCACGTCCACTAATTATATGCATATTCTAGCTTTTGGGCCTGAGTGGAAGGCAGTTTACTCTAGGCACCTTATTCATCCAAGCTACTCAATACTACCCCCCAGTCCATTGGAATGTGGTTTGTGTGGCTTTGACATGTTTTTTTTTTAAACCAATGGAATGTGGTTTGTTTGGTTTTGATATGTTTCATTAAACCAATGGAATGTGGTTTGTTTGGTTTTGATATGTTTCATTAAACCAATGGAATGTGGTTTGTTTGGTTTTGATATGTTTCATTAAACCAATGGTTTGTGGTTTGTTTGGTTTTGATATGTTTCATTAAACCAATGGTTTGTGGTTTGTTTGGTTTTGATATGTTTCATTAAACCAATGGAATGTGGTTTGTTTGGTTTTGTAATGTTTTATAAAATGCTGTTTAACAAAGATCTGAACAGTTTAACAGTTGTTCTGTTGATCTTCTCAGTTTCATGTATCACTCTGAGCTGCGCTGTCTGATCGTCAGGGTTGGAAACACAAGTGGTGGGTACAGTTTCACTACAGCATGAGGTTAATGATCCCCTTTCTGGTGTTCTGCTAGTCTCACTGTTATTTACAGATGCTAGTTGAAATGCATGTTTGAGACAATTACCAACCAATCAACCAATCAACACATCTCTGTCTGTCTGTCTGTCTTTGTGCTACAGCCATCAGAACCACAGAGGAACCAACACCCTCCCCTCCCCTGACAATAAATCTCACAACCACAGAGGAACCAACACCCTCCCCTCATCTGACAATAAACCTCACAACCACAGAGGAACCAACACCCTCCCCTCCTCTGACAATAAACCTCACAACCACAGAGGAACCAACACCCTCCCCTCCTCTGACAATAAACCTCACAACCACAGAGGAACCAACAACCTCCCCTCCTCTGACAATAAACCTCACAACCACAGAGGAACCAACAACCTCCCCTCCTCTAACAACAAACCTCACGACCACACAGATTTCACCTGCACTTCCAAATACCACCCAAACAACTACTGAACTCACAACCACACCCACAAATGTCAGTACGTACGCACCCACAACTACCAATGTGACCACAACTACCACAGCATCCACAACTTTAAGTACACACCCAACCACCGATCTCACAACCCATATTTTGGACGGTACAACAACGAGCAGTGTGCCTAGTAAGTACAAAATGAACTTTTGTTCAAATTTTAACAAATGATTTGTGTATGTGTGTTGTAATAATGTGGACTGACTGTGTTTCCACAGGATACGTTGTTGTACTGAGGATAAAACTGTCCTCTCTGATCGCACTAACAGATGATTACATCAGAAACGTGGTTTTACAGCAGGTCAGTGTCAGATCAGACAGGTTTCTCCTCAGCTCTACCTGATAATCACTGTGTGTGTTGTGTTTCCAGCTCCGTGAGGAACTGATCAGACAAGGGCTGCCAGGGGACTTCGCGCTACGCCTGAGAGCCACTCATGGGATCAGTTCCTGAGGGAGGAACAGGAATTCAGATCAACTTTGATCACTCCTACTTGTCTTTTCTTCCTGGTTCTGATTCTGCAGAAAGTTATTCTGAAGAAGAAGTGGTTCCTTATAATGACAGAATATGGTTGATTTGTACTAATCTCTTGGGACAGACGCACGTAACATAAATGATGATTTTTGTTCTGGATTGCCAGGATTAGTTGAATGGACTGACTACTTCTGACTGGATGTTAGTTGAATGGACTGACTACTTCTGACTGGATGTTAGTTGAATGGACTGACTACTTCTGACTGGATGTTAGTTGAATGGACTGACTACTTCTGACTGGATGTTAGTTGAATGGACTGACTACTTCTGACTGGATGTTAGTTGAATGGACTGACTACTTCTGACTGGATGTTAGTTGAATGGACTGACTACTTCTGACTGGATGTTAGTTGAATGGACTGACTACTTCTGACTGGATGTTAGTTGAATGGACTGACTACTTCTGACTGGATGTTAGTTGAATGGACTGACTACTTCTGACTGGATGTTAGTTGAATGGACTGACTACTTCTGACTGGATGTTAGTTGAATGGACTGACTACTTCTGACTGGATGTTAGTTGAATGGACTGACTACTTCTGACTGGATGTTAGTTGAATGGACTGACTACTTCTGACTGGATGTTAGTTGAATGGACTGACTACTTCTGAGTGGATGTTAGTTAAATGACTAAAATGTAAATGTTTTATGTCCAGAAGAAGAAATACAACATTAATATGTTTTTTAACGTACAGAGGTAGACTGGGGTTCTTTCCTGTTTGGTAATGTACAGAGGTAGACTGAGGTTCTTTCCTGTTTGGTAATGTACAGAGGTAGACTGAGGTTCTTTCCTGTTTGGTAATGTACAGAGGTAGACTGGGGTTCTTTCCTGTTTGGTAATGTACAGAGGTAGACTGAGGTTCTTTCCTGTTTGGTAATGTACAGAGGTAGACTGGGGTTCTTTCCTGTTTGGTAACGTACAGAGGTAGACTGAGGTTCTTTCCTGTTTGGTAATGTACAGAGGTAGACTGAGGTTCTTTCCTGTTTGGTAATGTACAGAGGTAGACTGAGGTTCTTTCCTGTTTGGTAATGTACAGAGGTAGACTGAGGTTCTTTCCTGTTTGGTAACGTACAGAGGTAGACTGAGGTTCTTTCCTGTTTGGTAACGTACAGAGGTAGACTGGGGTTCTTTCCTGTTTGGTAACGTACAGAGGTAGACTGGGGTTCTTTCCTGTTTGGTAACGAGAGGTAGACTGGGGTTCTTTCCTGTTTGGTAATGTACAGAGGTAGACTGGGGTTCTTTCCTGTTTGGTAATGTACAGAGGTAGACTGGGGTTCTTTCCTGTTTGGTAATGTACAGAGGAAGACTGGGGTTCTTTCCTGTTTGGTAATGTACAGAGGTAGACTGGGGTTCTTTCCTGTTTGGTAATGTACAGAGGTAGACTGGGGTTCTTTCCTGTTTGGTGATGTACAGAGGTAGACTGGGGTTCTTTCCTGTTTGGTAATGTACAGAGGTGGGGTTCTTTCCTGTTTGGTAATGTACAGAGGTAGACTGGGGTTCTTTCCTGTTTGGTAATGTACAGAGGTAGACTGGGGTTCTTTCCTGTTTGGTGATGTACAGAGGTAGACTGGGGTTCTTTCCTGTTTGGTGATGTACAGAGGTAGACTGGGGTTCTTTCCTGTTTGGTAACGTACAGAGGTAGACTGGGGTTCTTTCCTGTTTGGTAACGTACAGAGGTAGACTGGGGTTCTTTCCTGTTTGGTAATGTACAGAGGTAGACTGAGGTTCTTTCCTGTGTCAAGAATAGTTGGTTGAGGCTCAGTTTTCTGTGACATTTTAGTGACAGAGGACACCGGTAGGTAGGACCCACTTGTAAACACCCACACACACTCAGGAAGACGTTTCACTTTCACTCACACATGGAACATAAAGAAGAATGAACAATGAGGTTGAATTGACACTGACTAAAGAGAAGAAGAAATGAATTGGGACTGGAATTGATTGAAATCCTAATTAAAGGTTAAACATATTAAATGTTAAAGGTTGAAAACATTGGGAGATATTAAAGGTGTTAAAATAATGCAGTTAAAGGTGAAGAGAGTTATAATGTAGTTTTCTTTAAGTTGTGAATCATATAGACTGTGTTTGATTCTGCTTAGAGGACAAGGCCTTAGGAGGTTGATAACGAGACGTTATAATGGTCAAATGTTATAATGTTGAAATGTTTAAAATATTGAAGTATTAAAATATAACTGGAGTAATAAATTAGGTTGTAGTAAGATTAGAATTGAGTAAAGGTCGTTTGAAAAATTTATGTTTTAAGAAGTTGATGTTAATGAAGTATAGTAAAGGTGCTAGCTTGATCTGGAAATCCCTTAATCTTACCTCATTGATAGAAGTGTTCTAGTACACTCTAGGAGGAACCCTTTAGGTTACCTCATTGGTAGAAGTGTTCTAGAACATTCTAGGTGGAACCCTTAATGATACCTCATTGATAGAAGTGTTCTAGTACATTCTAGGAGGAACCATTAATGTTACCTCATTGACAGAAGTGTTCTAGTACATTCTAGGAGGAACCCTTTAGGTTACCTAATTGGTAGAAGTGTTCTAGAACATTCTAGGAGGAATCCTATAGGTTACCTCATTGGTAGAAGTGTTCTAGTAGCTGTTAGTTTTTTAGACACCAACTGAGGGACTGAGCATCCCGAGGGGGGAGACAAAAATCTGTTTATATGTTGTAGAAGGTAAGAACATGTTTTTCTTGTTATTAAATACAGTGCTTCTCATTAAATTGTGAAAAAATAATAATAATATTGGTAGACCCTAATAAGGGTTTAGTTAAGGGTTTAGTTAAGGGCGCTCAATTTAATCCAAGGAAATGTTTTGCTTATCATCGATTGGTGATATTGATTTGTGATTGGTTGATCGAGGGTTTTTTATGCCTTTTTTCTGTAATTTTGAATAAACTTGCTTTATTGTTCTGAAACCCTGTGTCATCAAAGAGTCATACAAGCGCATGTCGTTTTACTCCAGGTTTCTGAAACAGACTGGATTAATTCAGGATTTGTAGCATCTGGTTAAATAGTCTATCGGGAACCTGAATTGCTGGTATGAAGGAACCTGAGACCCAACTAATGGTACTGAGTGCATTGGTAGGAGTCGTATGAGGGGTGATTCTGCGCTAAACCAACCCAGGAGAGAGTATCCACTCATAGTGTTCTAAGGTCCACGCTGTGGCCAGGACGATCCTGAAAAAGAGGCGGATTCTCAACCAGCTTCATGATGTAGTCACCTGGAACGCATTTCAATTTACAGGTGTGCCTTGTTAAAAGTTAATTTGTGGAATTTATTTTCATGAGCCAATTAGTTGTGTTGTGACATGGTAGGGGTGGTATACAGAAGACAGCCCTATTTGCTAAAAAAGACCCAAGTCAATATTATGGCAAGAACAGCTCAAATAAGCAGAGAGAAACGACAGTCAATTATTAAATTTAAGACATGAAGGTCAGTCAATCCGGAAAATGTCAAGAACTTTGAAAGTTTCTTCAAGTGCATTCGCAAAAACCATCAAGCGCTATGATGAAACCACAAAATGTTAAATGACGGCCTAGGAACAGTGGGTTAACTGCCTTGTTCAGGGGAACAGTGGGTTAACTGCCTTGTTCAGGGGAACAGTGGGTTAACTGCCTTGTTCAGGGGAACAGTGGGTTAACTGCCTTGTTCAGGGGAACAGTTGGTTAACTGCCTTGTTCAGGGGAACAGTGGGTTAACTGCCTTGTTCAGGGGAACAGTTGGTTAACTGCCTTGTTCAGGGGAACAGTGGGTTAACTGCCTTGCTCAGGGGAACAGTGGGTTAACTGCCTTGTTCAGGGGAACAGTGGGTTAACTGCCTTGTTCAGGGGAACAGTGGGTTAACAGCCTTGTTCAGGGGAACAGTGGGTTAACTGCCTTGTTCAGGGGAACAGTGGGTTAACTGCCTTGCTCAGGGGAACAGTGGGTTAACTGCCTTGCTCAGGGGAACAGTGGGTTAACTGCCTTGTTCAGGGGAACAGTGGGTTAACTGCCTTGTTCATGGGCAGAACAACAACAAGCTCAGGGATTCGATCTTGCAACCTTTCGGTTGCTAGTTCAACACTCTAACCACTAGGCTACCCTGCCGCGCCATAATTCCATCCAGGTCATCAGAATTATACGTCCTGACCTTAGTTCCTTTTTTTATGTCTCTATTTTAAATTTTAAATATGACGAACACTGACAACGCTGCATCTTGGTCCGATCCTTCCTACTCCTCCTCAGAAGAGGAGGACGAAAACCGTTACAGAACTACCCACCAAGAAAGGACCAAGCAGCGTGGTAACCTGGAGCAGAGGGTTCTGGACTCCTGGACGAGATATCTCCTGGAGGAGATAGTAGACGGTAAGGGACCCTGGGCACAGAGCTGGAGGCAGCTAAAGCCGAGCGGCGGCGTTATGAGGAGTTAGCATGGCAGCGCAACAGAGACGAGGCAGACCCAAACATTTCTTAGGGGGGGCACACGGGGAGTGTGGCTAAGCCAGGTAGGAGACCTGTGCCATCTCGTATTGGGGGAGGGGGCACACGGGGAGTGTGGCTAAGTCAGGTAGGAGACCTGAGCCAACTCCCCGTGCTTACCGTGGAGAGAGGTTCAGTGAGAACGCATAGCCCGGTGAGCTACATCGCAGCTCCTCGTATCGGCCGGGCAGGAGTGGGCATCGAGCCAGGAGGAATGAAGCCGGCTCAGTGCAACTGGTCTCCAGTGGGTCTCCTCGGCCCGGGTTATATGGCACCAGCCAGCCCTACGAATGGTGTCCCCGGTTCACCAGCCGTACGCATGGTGTCCCCGGTTCGCCAGCACAGCCCAATGCGGTCTGTTCCACCCCGCCGCACTTGCCGGGCTACAGGGGGTATCCAGCCAGGACAGGTTGTGCAGGCTCGGTGCTCGAGACCTCCAGTGCGCCTCCACGGTCCGGTCCATCCGGTGCCTCCTCCACGCACCAGGCCTCCTGTGGCAGCCAAATGCACCAGGCTGTCTCTCTCTGTCTCCTCCCTCCAGAGTCCCCTCCTGTCCAGCGCTTCCAGAGCCTCCCTCCTGTCAGGAGCTGCCAGAGTCGCCCTTCACTCCGGAGCTGCCAGAGTCGCCCTTCACTCCGGAGCTGCCAGAGTCGCCCTTCACTCCGGAGCTGCCAGAGTCGCCCTTCACTCCGGAGCTGCCAGAGTCGCCCTTCACTCCGGCGCTGTCAGAGTCGCCCTTCACTCCGGCGCTGTCAGAGTCGCCCTTCACTCCGGAGCTGTCAGAATCGCCCTTCACTCCGGAGCTGTCAGAATCGCCCTTCACTCCGGCGCTGTCAGAGTCGCCCTTCACTCCGGAGCTGTCAGAGTCGCCCTTCACACCGGCGCTGTCAGAGTCGCCCTTCACTCCGGAGCTGTCAGAGTCGCCCTTCACTCCGGCGCTGTCAGAGTCGCCCTTCACTCCGGAGCTGCCAGAGTCGCCCTTCACTCCGGAGCTGCCAAAGTCGCCCTTCACTCCGGAGCTGCCAGAGTCGCCCTTCACTCCGGAGCTGCCAGAGTCGCCCTTCACTCCGGAGCTGCCAGAGTCGCCCTTCACTCCGGAGCTGCCAGAGTCGCCCTTCACTCCGGAGCTGTCAGAGTCGCCCTTCACTCCGGAGCTGTCAGAGTCGCCCTTCACTCCGGAGCTGCCAGAGTCGCCCTTCACTCCGGAGCTGTCAGAGTCGCCCTTCACTCCGGCGCTGTCAGAGTCGCCCTTCACTCCGGAGCTGCCAGAGTCGCCCTTCACTCCGGCGCTGTCAGAGTCGCCCTTCACTCCGGCGCTGTCAGAGTCGCCCTTCACTCCGGAGCTGCCAGAGTCGCCCTTCACTCCGGAGCTGCCAGAGTCGCCCTTCACTCCGGCGCTGTCAGAGTCGCCCTTCACTCCGGCGCTGTCAGAGTCGCCCTTCACTCCGGAGCTGCCAGAGTCGCCCTTCACTCCGGAGCTGCCAGAGTCGCCCTTCACTCCGGAGCTGCCAGAGTCGCCCTTCACTCCGGCGCTGTCAGAGTCGCCCTTAACTCCGGAGCTGCCAGAGTCGCCCTTCACTCCGGAGCTGCCAGAGTCGCCCTTCACTCCGGAGCTGCCAGAGTCGCCCTTCACTCCGGAGCTGCCAGAGTCGCCCTTCACTCCGGCGCTGTCAGAGTCGCCCTTCACTCCGGAGCTGTCAGAGTCGCCCTTCACTCCGGAGCTGCCAGAGTCGCCCTTCACTCCGGAGCTGCCAGAGTCGCCCTTCACTCCGGCGCTGTCAGAGTCGCCCTTCACTCCGGCGCTGTCAGAGTCGCCCTTCACTCCGGAGCTGCCAGAGTCGCCCTTCACTCCGGAGCTGCCAGAGTCGCCCTTCACTCCGGAGCTGCCAGAGTCGCCCTTCACTCCGGCGCTGTCAGAGTCGCCCTTAACTCCGGAGCTGCCTGATCGCCCTTCACTCCGGAGCTGCCAGAGTCGCCCTTCACTCCGGAGCTGCCAGAGTCGCCCTTCACTCCGGCGCTGTCAGAGTCGCCCTTCACTCCGGAGCTGCCAGAGTCGCCCTTCACTCCGGAGCTGCCAGAGTCGCCCTTCACTCCGGAGCTGCCAGAGTCGCCCTTCACTCCGGAGCTGCCAGAGTCGCCCTTCACTCCGGCGCTGTCAGAGTCGCCCTTCACTCCGGAGCTGCCAGAGTCGCCCTTCACTCCGGCGCTGCCAGAGTCGCCCTTCACTCCGGAGCTGTCAGAGTCGCCCTTCACTCCGGCGCTGTCAGAGTCGCCCTTCACTCCGGAGCTGTCAGAGTCGCCCTTCACTCCGGCGCTGTCAGAGTCGCCCTTCACTCCGGCGCTGTCAGAGTCGCCCTTCACTCCGGCGCTCTCAGAGTCGCCCTTCACTCCGGCGCTGTCAGAGTCGCCCTTCACTCCGGCGCTGTCAGAGTCGCCCTTCACTCCGGAGCTGTCAGAGTCGCCCTTCACTCCGGCAGCGCCAGAGTCGCCCTTCACTCCGGCGCTGTCAGAGTCGCCCTTCACTCCGGCGCTGTCAGAGTCGCCCTTCACTCCGGAGCTGCCAGAGTCGCCCTTCACTCCGGAGCTGCCAGAGTCGCCCTTCACTCCGGCGCTGTCAGAGTCGCCCTTCACTCCGGAGCTGCCAGAGTCGCCCTTCACTCCGGAGCTGCCAGAGTCGCCCTTCACTCCGGCGCTGTCAGAGTCGCCCTTCACTCCGGAGCTGCCAGAGTCGCCCTTCACTCCGGAGCTGCCAGAGTCGCCCTTCACTCCGGCGCTGTCAGAGTCGCCCTTCACTCCGGAGCTGCCAGAGTCGCCCTTCACTCCGGAGCTGCCAGAGTCGCCCTTCACTCCGGCGCTGTCAGAGTCGCCCTTCACTCCGGCGCTGTCAGAGTAGCCCTTCACTCCGGAGCTGTCAGAGTCGCCCTTCACTCCGGCGCTGTCAGAGTCGCCCTTCACTCCGGCGCTGTCAGAGTCGCCCTTCACTCCGGAGCTGCCAGAGTCGCCCTTCACTCCGGAGCTGCCAGAGTCGCCCTTCACTCCGGAGCTGCCAGAGTCGCCCTTCACTCCGGAGCTGCCAGAGTCGCCCTTCACTCCGGAGCTGCCAGAGTCGCCCTTCACTCCGGCGCTGTCAGAGTCGCCCTTCACTCCGGAGCTGCCAGAGTCGCCCTTCACTCCGGAGCTGTCAGAGTCGCCCTTCACTCCGGAGCTGCCAGAGTCGCCCTTCACTCCGGAGCTGCCAGAGTCGCCCTTCACTCCGGCGCTGTCAGAGTCGCCCTTCACTCCGGAGCTGCCAGAGTAGCCCTTCACTCCAGAGCTGTCAGAGTCGCCCTTCACTCTGGAGCTGCCAGAGTCGCCCTTCACTCCGGAGCTGCCAGAGTCGCCCTTCACTCCGGAGCTGTCAGAGTCGCCCTTCGCTCCGGAGCTGCCAGAGTCGCCCTTCACTCCGGCGCTGTCAGAGTCGCCCTTCACTCCGGCGCTGTCAGAGTCGCCCTTCACTCCGGAGCTGCCAGAGTCGCCCTTCACCCCGGAGCTGCCAGAGTCGCCCTTCACTCCGGAGCTGCCAGAGTCGCCCTTCACTCCGGAGCTGCCAGAGTCGCCCTTCACTCCGGAGCTGTCAGAGTCGCCCTTCACTCCGGAGCTGCCAGAGTCGCCCTTCACTCCGGAGCTGCCAGAGTCGCCCTTCACTCCCGAGCTGCCAGAGTCGCCCTTCACTCCGGCGCTGTCAGAGTCGCCCTTCACTCCGGAGCTGTCAGAGTCGCCCTTCACTCCGGAGCTGCCAGAGTCGCCCTTCACTCCGGAGCTGCCAGAGTCGCCCTTCACTCCGGAGCTGCCAGAGTCGCCCTTCACTCCGGAGCTGTCAGAGTCGCCCTTCACTCCGGCGCTGCCAGAGTCGCCCTTCACTCCGGAGCTGCCAGAGTCGCCCTTCACTCCGGAGCTGCCAGAGTCGCCCTTCACTCCGGAGCTGCCAGAGTCGCCCTTCACTCCGGCGCTGCCAGAGTCGCCCATCGCCCATCGAGCTGTTTTATGATGTACTACAAACCCATGGCAGGATTACACAGATGGGTTACAGATAAGAGTTCCTTGGGTCCCAGCCCATGTGGGGATGGAGGGGAATGAGGCAGTTGATGTACTAGCTAACCAACCACTAAGTAGTGGGGATGTTGATGTACTGGCTAACCAGGCACTTGGTAGTGGAGATGTTGATGTACTGGCTAACCAAGCACTTAGTAGACAGTGATGGTGTAGAGATGACAGGAGCAGGTTAATAGCCTGATATAGACAGTGATGGAGTAGAGATGACAGGTTAAAGCCTGATATAGACAGTGATGGTGTAGAGATGACAGGAGCAGGTTTAAAGCCTGATATGGACAGTTATGGTGTAGAGATGACAGGTTAAAAGCCTGATATAGACAGTGATGGTGTAGAGATGACAGGTTAAAGCCTGATATAGACAGTGATGGAGTAGAGATGACAGGTTAAAGCCTGATATAGACAGTGATGGTGTAGAGATAACAGGTTTAAAGCCTGATATAGACAGTGATGGAGTAGAGATGACAGGTTAAAGCCTGATATAGACAGTGATGGTGTAGAGATGACAGGTTAACAGCCTGATATGGACAGTGATGGTGTAGAGATGACAGGTTAAAAGCCTGATATAGACAGTGATGGTGTAGAGATAACAGGTTAAAGCCTGATATAGACAGTGATGGAGTAGAGATGGCAGGTTAAAGCCTGATATGGACAGTGATGGTGTAGAGATGACAGGTTAAAGCCTGATATAGACAGTGATGGAGTAGAGATGACAGGTTAAAAGCCTGATATAGACAGTGATGGTGTAGAGATGACAGGTTTAAAGCCTGATATAGACAGTGATGGTGTAGAGATAACAGGTTAAAGCCTGATATAGACAGTGATGGTGCAGAGATGACTGGAGCAGGTTAAAGCCTGATATAGACAGTGATGGTGTAGAGATGACAGGTTAAAGCCTGATATAGACAGTGATGGAGTAGAGATGACAGGTTAAAGCCTGATATAGACAGTGATGGTGTAGAGATGACAGGAGCAGGTTTAAAGCCTGATATGGACAGTGATGGTGTAGAGATGACAGGTTAACAGCCTGATATGGACAGTGATGGTGTAGAGATGACAGGTTAAAGCCTGATATGGACAGTGATGGTGTAGAGATGACAGGTTAACAGCCTGATATAGACAGTGATGTAGTAGAGATGACAGGTTAAGCCTGATATAGACAGTGATGGTGTAGAGATGACAGGAGCAGGTTTAAAGCCTGATATGGACAGTGATGGTGTAGAGATGACAGGTTAACAGCCTGATATGGACAGTGATGGTGTAGAGATGACAGGTTAAAGCCTGATATAGACAGTGATGTAGTAGAGATGACAGGTTTAAAGCCTGATATGGACAGTGATGGTGTAGAGATGACAGGTTAACAGCCTGATATGGACAGTGATGGTGTAGAGATGACAGGTTAAAGCCTGATATGGACAGTGATGGTGTAGAGATGACAGGTTAACAGCCTGATATAGACAGTGATGTAGTAGAGATGACAGGTTAAGCCTGATATAGACAGTGATGGTGTAGAGATGACAGGAGCAGGTTTAAAGCCTGATATGGACAGTGATGGTGTAGAGATGACAGGTTAACAGCCTGATATGGACAGTGATGGTGTAGAGATGACAGGTTAAAGCCTGATATAGACAGTGATGTAGTAGAGATGACAGGTTAAGCCTGATATAGACAGTGATGGTGTAGAGATGACAGGAGCAGGTTTAAAGCCTGATATGGACAGTTATGGTGTAGAGATGACAGGTTAAAAGCCTGATATAGACAGTGATGGTGTAGAGATGACAGGTTAAAGCCTGATATAGACAGTGATGGAGTAGAGATGACAGGTTAAAGCCTGATATAGACAGTGATGGTGTAGAGATAACAGGTTTAAAGCCTGATATAGACAGTGATGGAGTAGAGATGACAGGTTAAAGCCTGATATAGACAGTGATGGTGTAGAGATGACAGGAGCAGGTTTAAAGCCTGATATGGACAGTGATGGTGTAGAGATAACAGGTTAAAGCCTGATATAGACAGTGATGGTGCAGAGATGACAGGAGCAGGTTTAAAGCCTGATATGGACAGTGATGGTGTAGAGATGACAGGTTAACAGCCTGATATGGACAGTGATGGTGTAGAGATGACAGGTTAACAGCCTGATATGGACAGTGATGGTGTAGAGATGACAGGTTAAAAGCCTGATATAGACAGTGATGGTGTAGAGATAACAGGTTAAAGCCTGATATAGACAGTGATGGAGTAGAGATGGCAGGTTAAAGCCTGATATGGACAGTGATGGTGTAGAGATGACAGGTTAAAGCCTGATATAGACAGTGATGGAGTAGAGATGACAGGTTAAAAGCCTGATATAGACAGTGATGGTGTAGAGATGACAGGTTAAGCCTGATATAGACAGTGATGGTGTAGAGATGACAGGAGCAGGTTTAAAGCCTGATATGGACAGTGATGGTGTAGAGATGACAGGTTAACAGCCTGATATGGACAGTGATGGTGTAGAGATGACAGGTTAAAGCCTGATATAGACAGTGATGTAGTAGAGATGACAGGTTAAGCCTGATATAGACAGTGATGGTGTAGAGATGACAGGAGCAGGTTTAAAGCCTGATATGGACAGTGATGGTGTAGAGATGACAGGTTAACAGCCTGATATGGACAGTGATGGTGTAGAGATGACAGGTTTAAAGCCTGATATAGACAGTGATGGTGTAGAGATAACAGGTTAAAGCCTGATATAGACAGTGATGGTGTAGAGATGACAGGTTAAAGCCTGATATAGACAGTGATGGTGTAGAGATGACAGGAGCAGGTTTAAAGCCTGATATGGACAGTGATGGTGTAGAGATGACAGGTTAACAGCCTGATATGGACAGTGATGGTGTAGAGATGACAGGTTAACAGCCTGATATGGACAGTGATGGTGTAGAGATGACAGGTTAAAGCCTGATATAGACAGTGATGTAGTAGAGATGACAGTTTAAGCCTGATATAGACAGTGATGGTGTAGAGATGACAGGAGCAGGTTTAAAGCCTGATATGGACAGTGATGGTGTAGAGATGACAGGTTAACAGCCTGATATGGACAGTGATGGTGTAGAGATGACAGGTTAAAGCCTGATATAGACAGTGATGGAGTAGAGATGACAGGTTAAAGCCTGATATAGACAGTGATGGAGTAGAGATGACAGGTTAAAGCCTGATATAGACAGTGATGTAGTAGAGATGACAGGTTAACAGCCTGATATGGACAGCGATGGTGTAGAGATGACAGGTTTAAAGCCTGATATGGACAGTGATGGTGTAGAGATGACAGGTTAAAGCCTGATATAGACAGTGATGTAGTAGAGATGACAGGTTAAAGCCAAAGCCTGATATAGACAGTGATGGTGTAGAGATGACAGGAGCAGGTTTAAAGCCTGATATGGACAGTGATGGTGTAGAGATGACAGGTTAACAGCCTGATATGGACAGTGATGGTGTAGAGATGACAGGTTAACAGCCTGATATGGACAGTGATGGTGTAGAGATGACAGGTTAAAGCCTGATATAGACAGTGATGTAGTAGAGATGACAGTTTAAGCCTGATATAGACAGTGATGGTGTAGAGATGACAGGAGCAGGTTTAAAGCCTGATATGGACAGTGATGGTGTAGAGATGACAGGTTAACAGCCTGATATGGACAGTGATGGTGTAGAGATGACAGGTTTAAAGCCTGATATGGACAGTGATGGTGTAGAGATGACAGGTTAAAGCCTGATATAGACAGTGATGGAGTAGAGATGACAGGTTAAAGCCTGATATAGACAGTGATGTAGTAGAGATGACAGGTTAACAGCCTGATATGGACAGTGATGGTGTAGAGATGACAGGTTTAAAGCCTGATATGGACAGTGATGGTGTAGAGATGACAGGTTAAAGCCTGATATAGACAGTGATGTAGTAGAGATGACAGGTTAAAGCCAAAGCCTGATATAGACAGTGATGGTTTAGAGATGACAGGAGCAGGTTTAAAGCCTGATATGGACAGTGATGGTGTAGAGATGACAGGTTAACAGCCTGATATGGACAGTGATGGTGTAGAGATGACAGGTTAACAGCCTGATATGAACAGTGATGGAGTAGAGATGACAGGTTAAAGCCTGATATAGACAGTGATGGTGTAGAGATGACAGGTTAAAGCCTGATATGAACAGCGATGGTGTAGAGATGACAGGAGCAGTGGAATAGAGATACTAAGGGCAGGCAAAGGAAATTCGGGGAGGGGAGGACGGCAGGACGGGACAGAAGAGACAAGGCTATTTTTACAAGATTAAGTGTTGGACACAGTCTGTTGAATAAGACCTTAAATGTGATAGGAAAGCATCCAACAGGAAAGTGTGATTATTGCCAGGAAACAGAGACCGTGGAGCATGTGTCAGTGTGGGCAGTATGAGAGGGAAAGAGAGAGGTTGAGATCTAGTATGATGGAAAAGGGAATACAGGAAATTCGTTTCAAGATTATATTGAGTAGAACGCCTTTTTATATCGTCTCAAATATGTTGTTGTCTTTTTTTAAGAGCAAACGGGTCTGACAGGTAGGGTTTAGTTTCTCTGTCTCCTGCGGCCCACACTCCAGTACAGTAGTCGGCGGTAACGCATCGTCATTTTGGATGCCAACCGTCGATAAACCCCACCGGAGAAGGAGAAGAGACTCCTCCTTGTCTTCGTTTATTTTTGTTGTGAGAATGTTTGTCTGCTAGCAAGCATTTCTGGTATGTATAAATACAATTATGTGATTGACTATTTTAGAGCAGCCAACAGTCAGGTATAACCGTATTATTCTGTTTTTCCAGTTAATTGAACGTGGTCCATCACTTATTGCCCGAACTCACTCAGATCTACTTAGGTGAAGGAGAGGGGGTGGAAATGTCAAGCTAACCAGCATGGTAACTACCTAAAGTCCAATTTTTACTCGCCAGCTAACGTTAAACTTACAATTTACTAGTAATAATATATATTTTTATCCCAATCATGAGTGAAGAGGAGAGTAACACGTCAGCGGGTAACAACAATAAGGACTCGAGCATTATCCTCAACAAAGACGGACAGACGTACTACGTTGACAAGAGCGGTGTTGTCGACAGTAGAAATGTAGTCACACGACAAGAGTCGGACAACAACATGTTCTCCTACGATATGGATGATGCCGAAGAGGAGAGCGATGTTTTGGACACGTCGGACCCGCGGGACAACGCTGCGAGTCCCGAAGAACCCAACGACGAAGACGATGATGATGAAGAAGGCTACGGGGATAGCGATAACATTTCAAAGACTTGTACATACGACGGGTGCACGGAAACTACGACTCAGGTAGCCAAGCAGCGGAAGCCGTGGATGTGTAAAAAACACCGCAACAAGATGTACAAAGACAAATACAAGAGGAAGAAGAGCGACCAGGCTATGTCCACTAGCAAACAAGATGTAAGAATGTATCTGACTAACACACAAACAGATATACACAAACACGTTGCAATATATGTGCATGATTTTGTTCCAGCCCAGTACTAATACATATCCAACTAATCATCATATATATATATATATATATATATATATATATATATATATATATATATATATGTGTATGTTTAATTGTCTGTTATATTTAGTACAAGGCTGGAACAAAACCTTACTGTGGATCCCCAAGACTAGGACTAGAGAGTTCTGATCTAGTCTAAACAATGTGATGGCTATTTGTTGAACTGTACTCTGTGTGTGTGTGTGTGTGTGTGTGTGTGTGTGTGTGTGTGTCCTGTGTTGATCAGGAGAGCTTGGAGGAGAGGCCTGTATCTGTGAACAAGCAGCGTCTTGGTACCGTGGGGGACCGGCCGGCCAGACCCTCCCTCATCGAACAGGTGCTCAACCAGAAGAGACTGGTGAGTCATGGGCACAGACAGACTGTAAATACTGACTGACTGACTGTCTGACTGCCTGTAAATACTGACTGACTGACTGACTGACTGACTGCCTGTAAATACTGACTGAGTGTAAATACTGACTGACTGTAAATACTGACTGATGGACTGTAAATACTGACTGACTGTAAATACTGACTGACTGACTGACTGACTGTAAATACTGACTGACTGACTGTAAATACTGACTGACGGACTGTAAATACTGACTGACGGACTGTAAATACTGACTGACGGACTGTAAATACTGACTGACTGACTGACTGTAAATACTGACTGACTGACTGTAAATACTGACTGACTGACTGACTGTAAATACTGACTGACTGAGTGTAAATACTGACTGACTGAGTGTAAATACTGACTGACTGACTGTAAATACTGACTGACTGACTGTAAATACTGACTGACTGACTGACTGTAAATACTGACTGACTGACTGTAAATACTGACGACTGACTGACTGACTAAATACTGACTGACTGACTGTAAATACTGACTGACTGTAAATATGACTGACTGCCTGTAAATACTGACTGACTGCCTGTAAATACTGACTGCCTGTAAATACTGACTGACTGACTGTAAATACTGACTGACTGACTGTAAATACTGACTGATTGTAAATACTGACTGACTGTTAATACTGACTGACTGTAAATACTGACTGACTGACTGTAAATACTGACTGTAAATACTGACTGACTGACTGACTGTAAATATTGACTGACTGACTGTAAATACTGACTGACTGTAAATACTGACTGACTGTAAATACTGACTGACTGTAAATACTGACTGACTGTAAATACTGACTGACGGACTGTAAATACTGACTGACTGACTGACTGTAAATACTGACTGACTGACTGTAAATACTGACTGACTGAGTGTAAATACTGACTGACTGAGTGTAAATACTGACTGACTGACTGACTGACTGTAAATACTGACTGACTGACTGTAAATACTGACTGACTGACTAAATACTGACTGACTGACTGTAAATACTGACTGACTGTGAATACTGACTGACTGTAAATACTGACTGACTGACTGTAAATACTGACTACCTGTAAATACTGACTGCCTGTAAATACTGACTGACTGACTGTAAATACTGACTGACTGTAAATACTGACTGACTGACTGTAAATACTGACTGACTGACTGTAAATACTGACTGACTGACTGTAAATACTGACTGACTGACTGACTGTAAATATTGACTGACTGACTGACTGTAAATATTGACTGACTGACTGTAAATACTGACTGACAGTAAATACTGACTGACTGACAGTAAATACTGACTGACTGTAAATACTGACTGACTGACTGTAAATGCTGACTGACTGACTGTAAATACTGACTGACTGACTGTAAATACTGACTGACTGACTGTAAATACTGACTGACTGTAAATACTGACTGACTGTAAATACTGACTGACTGTATATACTGACTGACTGTAAATACTGACTGACTGTAAATACTGACTGACTGACTGTAAATACTGACTGACTGTAAATACTGACTGACTGACTGTAAATACTGACTGACTGACTGACTGACTGTAAATACTGACTCACTGACTGACTGTAAATACTGACTGACTGACTGACAATACTGACTGACTGACTGTAAATACTGACTGTCTGACTGACTGACTGTAAATACTGACTGTCTGACTAACTGACTGACTGACTGTAAAGACTGACTGACTGACTGTAAATACTGACTGACTGACTGTAAATACTGACTGACTGACTGTAAATACTGACTGACTGTAAATACTGACTGACTGTATATACTGACTGACTGTAAATACTGACTGACTGTAAATACTGACTGACTGACTGTAAATACTGACTGACTGTAAATACTGACTGTAAATACTGACTGACTGACTGACTGACTGTAAATACTGACTCACTGACTGACTGTAAATACTGACTGACTGACTGACAATACTGACTGACTGACTGTAAATACTGACTGTCTGACTGACTGACTGTAAATACTGACTGTCTGACTAACTGACTGACTGACTGTAAAGACTGACTGACTGACTGTAAATACTGACTGACTGACTGTAAATACTGACTGTCTGACTGACTGACTGTAAATACTGACTAACTGACTGACTGACTGTAAATACTGACTGACTGTAAATACTGACTGACTGACTGTAAATACTGACTGTCTGACTGACTGACTTTAAATACTGACTGTCTGACTAACTGACTGACTGACTGTAAATACTGACTGACTGACTGTAAATACTGACTGACTGACTGTAAATACTGACTGACTGTATATACTGACTGACTGTATATACTGACTGTCTGACTAACTGACTGACTGACTGTAAATACTGACTGACTGACTGTAAATACTGACTGACTGACTGTAAATACTGACTGGACTGACTGTATATACTGACTGACTGTATATACTGACTGTCTGACTAACTGACTGACTGACTGTAAATACTGACTGACTGACTTTAAATACTGACTGTCTGACTAACTGACTGACTGACTGTAAATACTGACTGACTGACTGTAAATACTGACTGACTGACTGTAAATACTGACTGTCTGACTGACTGACTGTAAATACTGACTAACTGACTGACTGACTGTAAATACTGACTGACTGTAAATACTGACTGACTGACTGTAAATACTGACTGTCTGACTGACTGACTTTAAATACTGACTGTCTGACTAACTGACTGACTGACTGTAAATACTGACTGACTGACTGTAAATACTGACTGACTGACTGTAAATACTGACTGACTGTATATACTGACTGACTGTATATACTGACTGTCTGACTAACTGACTGACTGACTGTAAATACTGACTGACTGACTGTAAATACTGACTGACTGACTGTAAATACTGACTGGACTGACTGTATATACTGACTGACTGTATATACTGACTGTCTGACTAACTGACTGACTGACTGTAAATACTGACTGACTGACTTTAAATACTGACTGTCTGACTAACTGACTGACTGACTGTAAATACTGACTGACTGACTGTAAATACTGACTGACTGTAAATACTGACTGACTGTAAATACTGACTGACTGACTGACTGTAAATACTGACTGACTGACTGACTGTAAATACTGACTGACTGACTGACTGTAAATACTGACTGTATGTATGTCTGTCTGTCTGTTAGTCAGTATTAACTGTCTGTCAGTATTAACTGTCTGTCAGTATTAACTGTCTGTCTGTCTGTCTGTCTGTCTGTCTGTCTGTCTGTCTGTCTGTCTGTCTGTCTGTCTGTCTGTCTGTCTGTCTGTCTGTCTGTCTGTCTGTCTGTCTGTCTGTCTGTCTGTCTGTCTGTCTGTCTGTCTGTCTGTCTGTCTGTCTGTCTGTCTGTCATGCCAGTTCACCCACATCTCTAGTGGTTGCAAAATAGGTCTAAATTATGACTAAATTATGAATTCAGACAATTCACTACATATCACACTAATGTCTGTCTGTCTGTGTGTGTGTGTGTTCTGTCCCCAGTCTTTGCTGAGGAGTCCTGAGGTGATCATGTTTTTACAGCAGCAGCAGCGTCTCCTGGCCACCCAGAGCCTCAGCCAATCACAGCCTCACTTCCAGGGCTGCTAACGGCAACAGCGGGAGGAGCCAGCTTCTCTGGGTGTTCTGGAACTATTTCCCTGATTCCATCTCTGATTCTGACAGGAGAAGGACCATAGAGATCCTATTCAATTCCTAATTCTGTGAGAAGGATTGACTCATTGGAAATAGAATACTAGAATGGCCATGGACCTTCTTATGATGAGATAAAGATCAGCCATGTTGGTCAGGGAGTGTTGTGATAAGATGTTGTATAAAACAATGACTTTGAAGAATGTATCTGCACTGTATGTTTGTTAGCCAGTACGTTAGAGAGGAATGATTAAATAAATGTTTTTAATGAACTACCCAAAATGCCCAACATTATATTCAAACAATGCAGTCAATCTACAGCCAGACGCTGGCTGAAATCAGTTGATGATCGGATTTAGACAAGTTGTAAATGCTAACAAGTACTGAAATTCACTCACAACTTTCCAATATATTTTTTTTTGACATTTATGGTCTGTTGAAATATATTTTAGAGGTTGTTTTATACAGAACATGTGTATAAACTGTATTTATAACTATATGACAATAGTTGATATATCACATATTTTATTTTCCTACATAAGTCAAATCAGGAAATGCGTCACCTATGCCTCTACTGCTATTCATTCCAATTAGACTGGTTTTGTATTTCTCCCTGACCAAAATGGCTGCCATTTCATTCTATTCTGGAACCTTGAGGGATTATGACATAGCCCCTCTAGTCATTGAATAGGATCTCCGTGGTCCTTAGGAACTGTACTATAATCATCAATGACCGAGCTTCCATGATCAATTAATAAATAATTTATACCATACATGAACCTGTTTCACTCTTATCAGCTAAAAAACAGAAGTTGTTTTATTTTGTCATCTATGTTCTTGTGTTGTTAGCTATTAAGTTATTACAAGAGGACCTGTCTTGGCTTCTTGCTCAAATCTATTACATTTTAAAACCAGACCTAACAGATACTAAAAGTCAATGATATAATTGTATAAACTTCTGCTGATAACTTGGCAGCAAATACTAGTGTGGTTGCTAAAATGGCTCATTTATGAAGTCTGAATTCACTATCAGTTTGTCTGTTTGTTTTTTTACATGTGACAATCATGCTTCTTGGTGTGCGGTTACGTGTGTGTGTGTGTGTGTTCATGCACACCATAGCATGGTTTCTAGAAGGTACTAATGCTCGAGAGCTACTGTGTCGTCGTGTTACGCCAGATAGCGTGGCGATTTCGCCTTGAGAGACGAGGACTCCACCTGACCTCATTGCTACCGTGTGTTTTTAACTCTACAATCTGTTGTGATGTGTGTATTCTGTATCTTGGGGTAGAAGTTGTACCACAGACCTAGGATCAGATGACCTATCCATAATACTAATATTGAACATTTAAGCCATGATATACCAGGGGTCGGGGTGATTAATTACAATTCTCTTCAATACTTTTCAATGAGGAAAGTTTGGAATTTAAATTAGGTTTACTTTCTGAATCGGCTGGAATTGACCCCAACCCTGATGTATACCCTTAGTATTATGGATAGGTAATTGGCTGGAATTGACCCCAACCCTGATGTATACCCTTAGTATTATGGATAGGTAATTGGCTGGAATTGACCCCAACCCTGATGTATACCCTTAGTATTATGGATAGGTAATTGGCTGGAATTGACCCCAACCCTGATGTATACCCTTAGTATTATGGATAGGTAATTGGCTGGAATTGACCCCAACCCTGATGTATACCCTTAGTATTATGGATAGGTAATTGGCTGGAATTGACCCCAACCCTGATGTATACCCTTAGTATTATGGATAGGTAATTGACTGGAATTGACCCCAACCCTGATGTATACCCTTCGCAAGAAAGCATCTTATCAACCGGCTACACAAAATTGTCATCCTGCCTTATTGAAACAAATTGGCGGGGCTGTCCATGTGTGCATATTTTTTGTGCTACGCGAGTAAATATTATTCTGCGTTCTTCAGAAATGAGGCTTTAGGGGACAGAAACATATCTGCCATTGGAATCAGTGATTATTGGGGGAAACTTCAACCTACTAGTCATCTATAGGTAACCCTGTTCCTGGAGGTACTGCAAGATTTTTGTGTCCAAACTAGGCTCAACACCTGACCAACTGAGCTAATTGATCAGTTCAGTGATTGCCTTTAATTCAACACACCTGGTCTTCCAGATCGGTTTAAATCATGAACATGAAGGGCCTGTGGTACCCCAGGACCAGGGTTGCCTGGTTAACCTGATACAGTTGAAATTCTGAAATTTACATACACCTAGGTTGGAGTCATTAAAACTTGTTTTTAAACCACTCCACAAATTTCTTGTTAACAAACTATAGTTTTGGCAAGTCGGTTCGTGCATGACAAGTCATTTTTACAACAATTGTTTACAGATTATTTCACTTATAATTCACTGTAGCACAATTCCAGTGGGTCAGAAGTTTACATACACTAAGTTGACTGTGCCTTTAAACAGCCTGGAAAATTCCAGAAAAATTTCATGGCTTTATAAGCTTCTGATAGGCTAACTGACATAATTTGAGTCAATTGGAGGGGTACCTGTGGATGTATTTCAAGGCCTACCTTCAAACTCAGTGCCTCTTTGCTTGACATCATGGGAAAGTCAAAAGAAATCAGCCAAGACCTCAGAAAATAAATTGTAGACCTCCACAAGTCTGGATCCTCCTTGGGAGCAATTTCCAAACATCTGAAGGTACCACGTTCATCTGTACAAACAATAGTACGCAAGTATAAACACCATGGGACCACGCAGCCGTCATACCGCTCAGGAAAGAGACGCGTTCTGTCTCCTAGAGATGAATGTAGTTTGGTGCGAAAAGTGCAAATCAATCCCAGAACAACAGCAAAGGACCTTGTGAAGATGCTGGAGGAAACAGGTACAAAAGTATCTATATCTACAGTAAAACGAGTCCTATATCGACACAGCCTGGCTGTAGACTACGGTTTGCAACTGCACATGGGGACAAAGATCATACTTTTTGGATAAATGTCCTCTGGTCTGATGAATCAAAAATATAACTATTGGCCCATAATGACCATCGTTATGTTTGGAGGAAAAAGGGGGAGGCTTGCAAGCCGAAGAACACCATCCCAATCGTAAAGCAAATCAGTCAGAAAGTTAAAGCTTGGTCACAAATGGGTCTTCCAAATGGACAATGACCCCAAGCATACTTCCAAAGTTGTGGCAAAATGGCTTAAGGACAGCAAAGTCAAGGTATTGGAGTGGCCACCACAAAGCCCTGACCTCAATCCTATGGAACATTTGTGTGCAGAACTGAAGCGTGTGCGAGCAAGGAGGCCTACAAACCTGATTCAGTTACACCAGCTCTGTCAGGAGAAATGGGGCAACATTCACCCAACTTATTGTGGGAAGCTTTTGGAAGGCTAGCCGAAACGTTTGACCCAAGTTAAACGATTTAAAGGCAATACTACCAAATACTAATTGAGCGCATGTAAACTTCTGACTCACTGGGAATGTGATGAAAGAAATTAAGAGCTGACATTTCACATTCTTAAAAAAAAGTGGTGATCCTATCTAACTGACCTAAAACAGATAATTTTTTACTCGGATTAAGTT
The DNA here is from genome assembly GCF_045791955.1 of Oncorhynchus clarkii lewisi. NCBI lineage: Eukaryota > Metazoa > Chordata > Actinopteri > Salmoniformes > Salmonidae > Oncorhynchus > Oncorhynchus clarkii. The sequence goes on along the minus strand of NC_092156.1, from coordinate 2,671,726 downwards.
AAGGAATTGTGAAAAACTGAGTTTAAATGTATTTGGCTAAGGTATATGTAAACTTCAGACTTCAACTGTATATCTGCTATTAACCCTGCGAACATTTGAATGAGAATAATGATGAACGTGATGGTCCTCCTCAGGCTGTGTCTATGAAATCCATTAAACAAGCTGTTTGATCACATATCGAGAGCGTTTTCTAGTGTTCACTATGTTTCGTAAGAATCACCAGTACAACAACTAGAATCTAGGCCGGGATTCAATCCTATTGCACGTTACAATTGTCCCTTTTAAAGGTAATGTGCCCACATATGTAGAGATCCCATTCATTGTAAACACTTTATGTCAGCTCAATAGGAAATTACCTTTAAATTTCAATCGACTTGACGCCTGGCCTTATTCACAGAGAACACTAGTATAAGTGCTTATGAGAATAGTTCATCAGTGTATGATAAATATACATAAAATAAGTACTTAATACTACTTTAAATGCTAAGGATAAAGCTTTAATGAAATAAGCAAAACGAAAGCCATTAGACATTGGTAAACATGAAGTAAAGAAACCATTAGACATTGGTAAACATGTTTCCCTATAAAACATCGTAGTAAACATGGACTTTTAAATCTGGATTAGTACTTGCTGTAAATGTACAGTGGGGCAAAAAAGTATTTAGTCAGCCACCAATTGTGCAAATTCTCCCACTTCAAAAGATGAGAGAGGCCTGTAATTTTCATCATAGGTACACTTCAACTATGACAGACAAAATGAGAAGAAAAAAATCCAGAAAATCACATTGTAGGATTTTTTATGAATTTATTTGCAAATTATGGTGGAAAATAAGTATTTGGTCACCTACAAACAAGCAAGATTTCTGGCTCTCACAGACCTGTAACTTCTTCTTTAAGAGGCTCCTCTGTCCTCCACTCGTTACCTGTATTAATGGCACCTGTTTGAACTTGTTATCAGAATTAAAGACACCTGTCCACAACCGCCCAGCAACAGCCCCAAAACATCACTGCTCTAGAGGAGATCTGCATGGAGGAATGGGCCAAAATACCAGCAACAGTGTGTGAAAACCTTGTAAAGACTTTTTTATTTATTTATTTCACCTTTATTTAACCAGGTAGGCTAGTTGAGAACAAGTTCTCATTTGCAACTGCGACCTGGCCAAGATAAGGCATAGCAGTGTGAACAGACAACACAGAGTTACACATGGAGTAAACAATTAACAAGTCAATAACACAGTAGAAAAAAGGGGAGTCTATATATACATTGTGTGCAAAAGGCATGAGAAGGTAGGCAAATAATTACAATTATGCAGATTAACACTGGAGTGATAAATGATCAGATGGTTATGTAAAGGTAGAGATATTGGTGTGCAAAAGAGCAGAAAAATAAATAAATAAAAACAGTATGGGGATGAGGTAGGTGAAAATGGGTGGGCTATTTACCAATAGACTATGTACAGCTGCAGCGATCGGTTAGCTGCTCAGATAGCAGATGTTTGAAGTTGGTGAGGGAGATAAAAGTCTCCAACTTCAGTGATTTTTGCAATTCGTTCCAATCACAGGCAGCAGAGAACTGGAACGAAAGGCGGCCAAATGAGGTGTTGGCTTTAGGGATGATCAGTGAGATACACCTGCTGGAGCGCGTGCTACGGATGGGTGTTGCCATCGTAACCAGTGAACTGAGATAAGGCGGAGCTTTACCTAGCATGGACTTGTAGATGAGCTGGAGCCAGTGGGTCTGGCGACGAATATGTAGCGAGGGCCAGCCGATTAGAGCATACAAGTCGCAGTGGTGGGTGGTATAAGGTGCTTTAGTGACAAAACGGATGGCACTGTGATAAACTGCATCCAGTTTGCTGAGTAGAGTGTTGGAAGCAATTTTGTAGATGACATCGCCGAAGTCGAGGATCGGTAGGATAGTCAGTTTTACTAGGGTAAGTTTGGCGGCGTGAGTGAAGGAGGCTTTGTTGCGGAATAGAAAGCCGACTCTTGATTTGATTTTCGATTGGAGATGTTTGATATGGGTCTGGAAGGAGAGTTTAGAGTCTAGCCAGACACCTAGGTACTTATAGATGTCCACATATTCAAGGTCGGAACCATCCAGGGTGGTGATGCTGGTCAGGCGTGCGGGTGCAGGCAGCGAACGGTTGAAAAGCATGCATTTGGTTTTACTAGCGTTTAAGAGCAGTTGGAGGCCACGGAAGGAGTGCTGTATGGCATTGAAGCTCGTTTGGAGGTTAGATAGCACAGTGTCCAAGGACGGGCCGGAAGTATATAGAATGGTGTCGTCTGCGTAGAGGTGGATCAGGGAATCGCCCGCAGCGTGAGAAACATCATTGATATATACAGAGAAAAGAGTCGGCCCGAGAATTGAACCCTGTGGCACCCCCATAGAGACTGCCAGAGGACCGGACAGCATGCCCTCCGATTTGACACACTGAACTCTGTCTGCAAAGTAATTGGTGAACCAGGCAAGGCAGTCATCCGAAAAACCGAGGCTACTGAGTCTGCCAATAAGAATACGGTGATTGACAGAGTCGAAAGCCTTGGCAAGGTCTATGAAGACGGCTGCACAGTACTGTCTTTTATCGATGGCGGTTATGATATCGTTTAGCACCTTGAGCGTGGCTGAGGTACACCCGTGACCAGCTCGGAAACCAGATTGCACAGCGGAGAAGGTACGGTGGGATTCAAGATGGTCAGTGATCTGTTTGTTGACTTGGCTTTCGAAGACCTTAGATAGGCAGGGCAGGATGGATATTGGTCTGTAACAGTTTGGGTCCAGGGTGTCGCCCCCTTTGAAGAGGGGGATGACTGCGGCAGCTTTCCAATCCTTGGGGATCTCAGACGATATGAAAGAGAGGTTGAACAGGCTGGTAATAGGGGTTGCGACAATGGCGGCGGATAGTTTCAGAAATAGAGGGTCCAGATTGTCAAGCCCAGCTGATTTGTACGGGTCCAGGTTTTGCAGCTCTTTCAGAACATCTGCTATCTGGATTTGGGTAAAGGAGAACCTGGAGAGGCTTGGGCGAGTAGCTGCGGGGGGGGGGGGAGCTGTTGGACGAGGTTGGAGTAGCCAGGCGGAAGGCATGGCCAGCCGTTGAGAAATGCTTGTTGAAGTTTTCGATAATCATGGATTTATCGGTGGTGACCGTGTTACCTAGCCTCAGTGCAGTGGGCAGCTGGGAGGAGGTGCTCTTGTTCTCCATGGACTTCACAGTGTCCCAGAACTTTTTGGAGTTGGAGCTACAGGATGCAAACTTCTGCCTGAAGAAGTTGGCTTTAGCTTTCCTGACTGACTGTGTGTATTGGTTCCTGACTTCCCTGAACAGTTGCATATCGCGGGGACTGTTCGATGTTAGTGCAGTCCGCCACAGGATGTTTTTGTGCTGGTCGAGGGCAGTCAGGTCTGGAGTGAACCAGGGGCTATATCTGTTCTTAGTTCTGCATTTTTTGAACGGAGCATGCTTATCTAAAATGGTGAGGAAGTTACTTTTAAAGAAAGACCAGGCATCCTCAACTGACGGGATGAGGTCAATGTCCTTCCAGGATACCCGGGCCAGGTCGATTAGAAAGGCCTGCTCACAGAAGTGTTTTAGGGAGCGTTTGACAGTGATGAGGGGTGGTCGTTTGACTGCGGCTCCGTAGCGGATACAGGCAATGAGGCAGTGATCGCTGAGATCCTGGTTGAAGACAGCGGAGGTGTATTTGGAGGGCCAGTTGGTCAGGATGACGTCAATGAGGGTGCCCTTGTTTACAGAGTTAGGGTTGTACCTGGTGGGTTCCTTGATGATTTGAGTGAGATTGAGGGCATCTAGCTTAGATTGTAGGACTGCCGGGGTGTTAAGCATATCCCAGTTTAGGTCACCTAACAGAACAAACTCTGAAGCTAGATGGGGGGCGATCAATTCACAAATGGTGTCCAGGGCACAGCTGGGAGCTGAGGGGGGTCGGTAGCAGGCGGCAACAGTGAGAGACTTATTTCTGGAGAGAGTAATTTTCAAAATTAGTAGTTCGAACTGTTTGGGTATGGACCTGGAAAGTATGACATTACTTTGCAGGCTCTCTCTGCAGTAGACTGCAACTCCTCCTCCTTTGGCAGTTCTATCTTGACGGAAGATGTTATAGTTGGGTATGGAAATCTCAGAATTTTTGGTGGCCTTCCTGAGCCAGGATTCAGACACGGCAAGGACATCAGGGTTAGCAGAGTGTGCTAGAGCAGTGAGTAAGACAAACTTAGGGAGGAGGCTTCTGATGTTGACATGCATGAAACCAAGGCTTTTTCGATCACAGAAGTCAACAAATGAGGGTGCCTGGGGACATGCAGGGCCTGGGTTTACCTCCACATCACCCGCGGAACAGAGAAGGAGTAGTATGAGGGTGCGGCTGAAGGCTATCAAAACTGGTCGCCTAGGGCGTTGGGGACAGAGAATAAGAGGAGCAGGTTTCTGGGCATGGTAGAATATATTCAGGGCATAATGCGCAAACAGGGGTATGGTGGGGTGCGGGTACAGCGGAGGTAAGCCCAGGCACTGGGTGATGATGAGAGAGGTTGTATCTCTGGACATGCTGGTTGTAATGGGTGAGGTCACCGCATGTGTGGGGGGTGGGACAAAGGAGGTAACAGGGGTATAAAGAGTGGAACTAGGGGCTCCATTGTAAACTAAAACAATGATAACTAACCTGCACAACAGTATACAAGGCATATTGACATATGAGAGAGACATACAGCGAGGCATACAGTAATCACAGGTGTTGAATTGGGAGAGCTAGCTAAAACAGTAGGTGAGACAACAGCTAATCAGCTAGCACAACAACAGCAGGTAGAATGGCGATTGATTAGGCAGAGAGGGTCGGATTAACTACACACAGAGCCTAAGTGCGGCTGGGGCCGACAGATAAACAAGCAGAATGGATTACCGTGATTAATGGACAGTCCAGCATGCATCAGCTATGTAGCCAAGTGATCAGTGTCCAAGGGGCAGCGGTGGATGGGGCAGGGAAGCTGGACTGGCGAGTGTTATCCAGGTTAGAAACTAACAATGACCAAATAGCTTGTAGCCAGTTAGCTGGTTAGCTTCTGGAGGTTCTTGAGTGTGTTCTAAAAATGTAAAGATAATAGCGGTTCCGTATCACATTGGGTGAGGCAGGTTACCGGAAGGTATAAACAAATTAAAAATCGAAAAGGGATAGAAAGTAAATATGGGTTCAGTGAGTGTTTGGGACGCGGCGATTCAGACGGTTAGCAGGCCTGTGCTAACAAGCTAACAGTTAGTAGACGGTGCTAAACACGGTAGCAGTTAGCGGACCGGGCTAAACAAGCTAGCAGTTAGCAGGCCGAATTTGCAAGCAAGGAGATAGCAAGGGCTAGAGAGTTAGCCTTTGGGGACGTCGCGATGGGGGTATCTGTTTATTCCTCTTCATGCAGTGACATCGATGGACCGGAAAATGTTTGACCTCTGTCATTGCCAACAAAGGGTATATAACAAAGTATTGAGATAAACTTTTGTTATTGACCAAATACTTATTTTCCACCATAATTTGCAAATAAATTCATTAAAAATCCTACAATGTGATTTTCTGAATTTTTTTTCTCATTTTGTCTGTCATAGTTGAATTGTACCTATGATGAAAATTACAGGCCTCTCTCATCTTTTTAAGTGGGAGAACTTGCACAATTGGTGGCTGACTAATTACTTGTTTTGCCCCACTGTATATCCCATGTTCCCTTGATGCATCTCAAATGGAACCCTATGTCCTATGTAACACACAGCTATTGACCAGGGCTCTACAGGACTCCCATAGGGCTCCACATGGCTCCAGAGGGCTCTACAGGACTCCCATAGGGCTCTACAGGACTCTACAGGACTCCCATAGGGCTCCACATGGCTCCAGAGGGCTCTACAGGACTCCCACATGGCTCCAATAGGGCTCTACAGGACTCCCATAGGGTTCTACAGGACTCTACAGGACTCCCATAGGGCTCTACAGGGCTCTACAGGACACATAGGGCTCTACAGGACTCACATTGGGCTCTACAGGGCTCTATAGGGCTCTACAGGACTCCCATAGGGCTCTACAGGACTCCCATAGGGCTCTACAGGACTCCCATAGGGCTCCCACAGGGCTCTACAGGACTCCCACAGGGCTCTACAGGACTCCCATAGGGCTCCAATAGGGCTGTATAGGACTCCCATAGGGCTCCAATAGGGCTCTACAGGACTCCCATAGGGCTCTACATGACTCCAATAGGGCTCTACAGGACTCCCATAGGGCTCTACAGGACTCCCATAGGGCTCCACAGGGCTCCAATAGGGCTCTACAGGACTCCCATAGGGCTCTGCAGGACTCCAATAGGGCTCTACAGGACTCAAATAGGGCTCTACAGGACTCCCATAGGGCTCCAATAGGGCTCTAAAGGACTCCCATAGGGCTCCAATAGGGCTCTACAGGACTCCCATAGGGCTCTACAGGACTCCCATAGGGCTCTACAGGACTCCCATAGGGCTCCAATAGGGCTCTACAGGACTCCAATAGGGCTCTACAGGACTCCCATAGGGCTCTACAGGACTCCCACAGGGCTCTACAGGACTCACATAGGGCTCTGGTCAACAGTAGTGCCCTGTAAAGGTAACAGGGTACCATTTGGGACACATTCCTTGTCTGTGAGTGCAGTTAAAGGTTTATTTAAAGGTTTATTTAAGCAGCTACGTGTGGTTGAATGCTGCCTTGTAGCTCACAGTAAACGAAAGGCTGTCTGAAGGACCATTAAAACCATGGTTACGACACTAGTAGCTACAACCATACCATGTGTGTGTGTGTGTGAAGCGTTGTTCCTATCTGCAGCACTGACAGAAAGCTACGGTAGTGCAACCTACTCGTGATTACCTGCCATGAACTGAAACATAATGTGGTTTAATTCAGAACTGATGGTTGTTTCCAGTAAGGCTATTTCCAATAGCATCAATGGAGATAAGCACAGAGACACATGGAGATGTGTGTGTGTGTGTGTGTGTTAGGACACAGAGGAGATGGGGCTGTGTGTGTTAGGACACAGAGGAGATGGGGCTGTGTGTGAGGAGACGGGGTTGTGTGTGTTAGGACACAGAGATTGGGCTGTGTGTTAGGACACAGAGGAGATGGGGCTGTGTGTGAGGAGACGGGGTTGTGTGTGTTAGGACATAGAGGAGATGGGGCTGTGTGTGAGGAGACGGGGTTGTGTGTGTTAGGACACAGAGGAGATGGGGCTGTGAGTGTTAGGACACAGAGGATATGGGGCTGTGTGTGTTAGGACACAGAGGAGATGAAGTTGTGAGTGTGTGTTAGGACACAGAGGAGATGGGGCTGTGAGTGTTAGGACACAGAGGAGATGGGGCTGTGTGTGTTAGGACACAGAGGAGATGAGGTTGTGAGTGTGTGTTAGGACACAGAGGAGATGGGGCTGTGAGTGTTAGGACACAGAGGAGATGGGGCTGTGAGTGTTAGGACACAGAGGAGATGGGGTTGTGAGTGTGTGTTAGGACACAGAGGAGATGGGGCTGTGAGTGTTAGGACACAGAGGAGATGGGGCTGTGTGTGTTAGGACACAGAGGAGATGGGGTTGTGGGGAGAGCCCATCTGTGTGAGGACCTTGTCCAGCCATTGCAGAGGGCCGTGCAGGTGCACCTCTATCCAGCAGGGGGTGCTGGTGACGTCCTGGCGGTGGTACTCTGCACCCCAGCCCTGCACAGCGGAAGTAAATACAATTATCAGTTGGGTCACATTCATTAGTGCACACTGTAGCGAAACAGCGCAAAAGGGTTTGGCAACATAAAAGGAAAATGGGTGTTTCTTGTAGGATAAGTTCAGTTCACCCCTCCATGTTTCAGTTAGTTTTCTTCTGTTTCAGTCCATTTTCTTCGGTCTGCCTAGTGAACTAGTGAATTTCACCTCGTGTTCTGTTTGGTGAACTAGTGAATTTCACCTTGTGTTCTGTTTGGTGACTAGTGAATTTAACCTCGTGTTCTGTTTGGTGACTAGTGAATTTCACCTTGTGTTCTGTTTGGTGACTAGTGAATTTAACCTTGTGTGTATGTGTGTGTGCTAGAGGTCGACCGATTCTGATTTTCAACGCCGATACCGATACTGATTATTGGAGGACCATAAAGCCGATACTGATTATTGGAGGACCAAATAAAGCCGATACTGATTATTGGAGGACCAAATAAAGCCGATACTGATTATTGGAGGACCAAATAAAGCCGATACTGATTATTGGAGGACCAAATAAAGCCAATACTGATTAATCGGTCGATTTTCTATATATATTTTTGTAATAATGACAACTATAACAAGACTGAATGAACAATGAATACCTTTATTTTAACTTAATATAACACAAAAATAACATCTATTTAGTCTCAAATAAATAATGAAACATGTTCAATTTGGTTTAAATAATGCAAAAACAAAGTGTTGGAGAAGAGAGTAAAAGTGCAATATGTGCCATGTAAAAAAGCCAACGTTTAAGTCCCTTGCTCAAAACATGAGAACATTCCCAGTTCTTCAATATTCCCAGTTAAGCAGTTTTAGGTTTTAGTTATTATAGGAATTATGACGCGTCAACTATTTCTCTCTCTACCATTTGTATTTCAAATACCTCTAACTATTGGATGTTATTATAGGCACTGTATTATTGCCTGCCTAATCTCTGGAGCCTTGAAGTCATAAAAAGCGTTGTGCTTCAAGCATGCTAAGAGCTGCTGGCAAACGCAGGAAAGTGCTGTTTGAATGAATGCTTACGAGCCTGCTGCTGCCTACCACCGCTCAGACAGACTGCTCTATCAAATCATAGACTTAAATATAATAAACACAGAAATACGAGCCTATGGTCATTAATATGGTTAAATCCGTAAACTATCAATTCGAAAGCAAAATGTTTCTTCTTTTAGTGAACTTGAAACTTGAAATTGGCCCTAATTATTCGGCCATGCCGAGTAATCGGTCGACCTCTAGTGTAACGGATGTGAAATGGCTAGCTAGTTAGCGGTGGTGCCCGCTAATAGCGTTTCAATCTGGTGACGTCACTCGCTCTGAGACCTTGAAGTAGTGGTTCCCCCCTTTGCTCTGCAAGGGCCGCGGCTTTTGTGAAGCGATGGGTAATGATGCTTCGTGGGTGACTGTTGTTGATGTGTGCAGAGGGTCCCTGGTTCGCGCCCGGGCCGGGGCGAGGGGACAGACTAAAGTTGTACTGTTATCTGAGTTTGTGTATCTGTCACTAGATACGTCCGTGACCAATACGTGTGTTCCGGAACCCTGTGTCATCACTACAGGCTGGAGCCAAAGATCAGAAAAACACAGCGTTGAGTTACCGTGGAAACAGCGGAACGTCATTCAGCAACACATTCTACTTAATGTCTTAAAGTTCTTCTTACAAACAGCACTTTACTGCTGAAATCAAGTCAAATCATAAACCATAAATGTTGAGCAAATATAAAAAGCAGTTGAATGCACCCTGGGCTGTAAAGATCTGTGTTGTACACTAGTAAAGAACATTGTTTCACCGGACATCTCAGTACTCTTTTCTGTAGACAAAACATCTGTTCAAATGTGATGAATCATTTCAGAGCCGTATTCACTGCCCATGTCGAGGTCACGTGACAGAACGACAATAATAACCACGACAGGCATTACCTTGACAAAGCTCATTGGGATGGTGCACATCTTGGTGAGTTCGTAGACCACCTCGAACCTGTAACCCACTGGCCATTCACACCCTGACCCTTAACTCCTGACCCCGATAGTTACCTTGACGAAGCTCATGCGTATAGTACACATCTTGGTGAGTTCGTAGACCACCTCGAAGCCGTGGTTGACGGACTGAGAGAGGAGCTCGGCGAACAGCTGGTTGTTGAAGATCTTCAGACTACAGCCGCTGGGGATCTTACACACGGTGGTGGCATGGAAACCATGCTGATAGTTACAGTTACGACTCTGGACGAAGATACTGCTGTCACTCAGACACTCGGCATACACCTCACCACCCACGTAGTAGAGATGAACACCTGGAGGGGGAGGGAGGGAGAGAGAGGGGGAGAGAGAGAGAGTAGAGTTAGGAGAGTTAGGAGTCTGGACGAAGATATTGCTGTCACTCAAACACTCAGCACACACCTCACCACCACGTAGTGGAGATGGACACCTGGAGGGAGGGGGAGAGAGAGAGAGAGAGAGAGAGGAGAGTTAGGAGTCTGGACGAAGATATTGCTGTCACTCAAACACTCAGCACACACCTCACCACCCACGTAGTAGAGATGGACACCTGGAGGGGGAGGGAGAGAGAGAGAGAGAGAGAGAGAGAGAGAGAGAGAGAGAGAGGGAGAGAGGAGAGTTAGGACTCTGGACGAAGATACTAGTATCGCTCAGACACACAGAATACACAACCCCTACATATTAGAGATGAACACCTGGGAGGGAGGGAGGGAGGGAGAGAGAGAGAGAGACAGAGAGAGAGAGAGAGAGACAGAGAGAGAGAGAGAGAGAGAGAGGAGAGTTAGGAGTCTGGATGAAGATATTGCTGTCACTCAAACACTCAGCACACACCTCACCACCCACATAGTAGAGATGGGTACCTGGAGGGAGGGGGAGAGTGTGAGGGAGAGAGAGGGAGAGAGGAGAGTTAGGACTCTCGACGAAGATACTAGTATCGCTCAGACACACGGAATCCACAACCCCTACATATTAGAGATGAACACCTGGGAGGGAGGGAGGGAGAGAGAGAGAGAGAGAGAGAGAGATAGAGAGAGAGAGAGAGGTAGTGAGAGGGGCTTAGGGTAAGAGGAATGAAGAGGAGGGAGGAAGGGGGATGGAGAGAGAGAGAGGTAGTGAGAAGGGCTTAGGGTGGGAGAAATGAAGAGGAGGGAGGAAGGGGGATGGAGAGAGAAAAGGGTTAACATTCTTGACATCATTGCTACCTGCTACTGTGTCTTGGCAGAAAAGAGGACAAATGTAGACTTTACAGTGGTTACCTGTGTGTGTGTGTGTGTGTGTGTGTGTGTGTACAGTTGAAGTCGGAAGTTTACATACACTTAGGTTGGAGTCATTAAAACTAGTTTTTCAACCACTCCACAAATATCTTGTTAACAAACTATAGTATTGGCAAGTCGGTTAGGACATCTACTTTGTGCATGGCAAAAATTGATGTCATGGCTTTAGAAGCTTCTGATAGGCTAATCATTTGAGTCAATTGAAGGTGTACCTGTGGATGTATTTTCAAGGTATACCTTCAAACTCAGTGCCTCTTTGCTTGACATCATTGGAAAATCTAAAGAAATCAGCCAAGACCTCAGAAAATAAATTGTAGACCTCCACAAGTCTGGTTCATCCTTGGGAGCCATTTCCAAACGCCTGAATGTACCACGTTCATCTGTACAAACAATAGTATGCAAGTATAAACACCATGGGACCATACAGCTGTCATACCGCTCAGGAAGGAGATGTGTTCTGTCTCCTAGAGATGAACGTACTTTGGTGCGAAAAGTGCAAATCAATCCCAGAACAACAGCAAAGGACCTTGTGAAGATGCTGGAGGAAACAGGTACAAAAGTATCTATATCCACAGTAAAATGAGTCCTATATCGACATAACCTGAAACCGCTCAGCAAGGAAGAAGCCACTGCTCCAAAACCGGCATAAAAAAGCCAGACTACGGTTTGCAACTACACATGGGGACAAAGATCGGACTTTTTGGAGAAATGTCCTCTGGTCTGATTAAACAAAAATAGAACTGTTTGGCCATAATGACCATCGTTATGTTTGGAGGAAAAAGGGGGAGGCTTGCAAGCCAAAGAACACCATCCCAACCGTGAAGCACGGGGGTGGCAGCATCATGTTGTGGGGGTGCTTTGCTGCAGGAGGGACTGGTGCACTTCACAAAATAGATGGCTTCATTAGGAAGGATAATTATTTAGATATATTGAAGCAACATCTCAAGACATCAGTCAGGAAGTTAAAGCTTGGTCGCAAATGGGTCTTCCAAATGGACAATGACTCAAGCATACTTCCAAAGTTGTGGCAAAATGGCTCAAGGACAACAAAGTCAAGGTATTGGAGTGGCCATCACAAAGCCCTGACCTCAAATCTATGGCAAATGTGTGGGCAGAACTGAAAAAGCGTGTGACCAAGGAGGCCTACAAACCTGACTCAGTTACACCAGCTCTATCAGGAGGGATGGGACAAAATTCACCCAACTTATTGTGGGAAGCTTGTGGAAGGCTACCAGAAACATTTGACCCAAGTTAAACAATCTAAAGGCAATGCTACCAAATACTACTTGAGTGTATGTAAACTTCTGACCCACTGGGAATGTGATGAAAGAAATAAAAGCTGAAATAAATCACTCTCTCTACTATTATTCTGACATTTCACATTCTTAAAATAAAGTGGTGATCCTAACTGACCAAAAACAGGGGATTGTTACTAGGACTAAATGTCAGGAATTGTGAAAAACTGAGTTTAAATGTATTTGGCGTATGTAAACTTCTGACTTCAACTGTATGTTCATGTGTGTTTGTGAGAAGCGTGTGTGTTTTTGTGTGTGTGTGTGAGAAGCGTGTGTGTTTTTGTGTGTTTGTGTGTGTGTGTGAGAAGAGCGAGGGGAGGGGGGCAACAGTGGCGTGTGGGGGCCCAAAACACACATTTTAACGGGAATCCATGGCAACACCATGAGAAAAAACAACACAGGTACACTCTTAGAAAGAAAAGGTTCTAGGTAGAACCATACGGGGTCGATCAGTAGAACCATACAGGATCGGTCAGTAGAACCATACGGGGTCGATCAGTAGAACCGTACGGGGTCGGTCAGTAGAACCATACGGGGACGATCAGTAGAACCATACAGGGTCGGTCAGTAGAACCATACGGGGTCGATCAGTAGAACCATACGGGGTCGGTCAGTAGAACCATACGGGGTCGGTCAGTAGAACCATACGGGGTCGGTCAGTAGAACCATACAGGGTCGATCAGTAGAACCATACGGGGTCGATCAGTAGAACCATACGGGGTCGATCAGTAGAACCGTACAGGGTCGGTCAGTAGAACCATACGGGGTCGGTCAGTAGAACCATACAGGGTCGGTCAGTAGAACCAGACAGGGTTGATCAGTAGAACCATACGGGGTCGATCAGTAGAACCGTACAGGGTCGGCGTACAGGGTGGGTCAGCAGAACCGTACAGGGTCAGTCAGTATAACCGTACAGGGTCGATCAGTAGAACCATACAGGGTTTGTCGGTTTGTCCCCATAGGGGAACCCTTTTTGGTGCAGAGAGTCCTACCTGGAACCCTGTATAAATGGTTCTACATGGAACCGTGTATAAATGGTTCTACATGGAACCGTGTATAAACGGTTCTCCCTGGAACCCTGTATAAATGGTTCTACCTGGAACCCCGTATAAATGGTTCTACATGGAACCGTGTATAAATGGTTCTCCCTGGAACCCTGTATAAATGGTTCTACATGGAACCGTGTATAAATGGTTCTACATGGAACCGTGTTTAAATGGTTCTACCTGGAACCCTGTATAAACGGTTCTCCCTGGAACCCTGTATAAACGGTTCTACCTGGAACCCTGTATAAACGGTTCTCCCTGGAACCCTGTATAAACGGTTCTACCTGGAACCCTGTATAAACGGTTCTCCCTGGAACCCTGTATAAACGGTTCTACCTGGAACCCTGTATAAACGGTTCTCCCTGGAACCCTGTATAAACGGTTCTACCTGGGACCCTGTATAAACGGTTCAACCTGGAACCCTGTATAAACGGTTCTACATGGAACCGTGTATAAACGGTTCTACCTGGAACCCTGTATAAACGGTTCTCCCTGGAACCCTGTATAAATGGTTCTACATGGAACCGTGTATAAATGGTTCTACATGGAACCGTGTATAAACGGTTCTCCCTGGAACCCTGTATAAATGGTTCTACCTGGAACCCCGTATAAATGGTTCTACATGGAACCGTGTATAAATGGTTCTCCCTGGAACCCTGTATAAATGGTTCTAAATGGAACCGTGTATAAATGGTTCTACATGGAACCGTGTTTAAATGGTTCTACCTGGAACCCTGTATAAACGGTTCTCCCTGGAACCCTGTATAAACGGTTCTACCTGGAACCCTGTATAAACGGTTCTACCTGGAACCCTGTATCAACGGTTCTACCTGGAACCCTGTATAAACGGTTCTACCTGGAACCCTGTATAAACGGTTCTACCTGGAACCCTGTATAAACGGTTCTACCTGGAACCCTGTATAAACGGTTCTACCTGGAACCCTGTATAAACGGTTCTACCTGGAACCCTGTATAAACGGTTCTACCTGGAACCCTGTATAAACGGTTCTACCTGGAACCCTGTATAAACGGTTCTACCTGGAACCCTGTATAAACGGTTCTCCCTGGAACCCTGTATAAACGGTTCTCCCTGGAACCCTGTATAAACGGTTCTACCTGGAACCCTGTATAAACGGTTCTCCCTGGAACCCTGTATAAACGGTTCAACCTGGAACCCTGTATAAACGGTTCTACCTGGAACCCTGTATAAACGGTTCTCCCTGGAACCCTGTATAAACGGTTCTACATGGAACCCTGTATAAACGGTTCAACCTGGAACCCTGTATAAACGGTTCTACCTGGAACCCTGTATAAACGGTTCTACCTGGAACCCTGTATAAACGGTTCAACCTGGAACCCTGTATAAACGGTTCTACCTGGAACCCTGTATAAACGGTTCTACCTGGAACCCTGTATAAACGGTTCTACCTGGAACCCTGTATAAACGGTTCTACCTGGAACACTGTATAAACGGTTCTACCTGGAACCCTGTATAAACGGTTCTACCTGGAACCCTGTATAAACGGTTCAACCTGGAACCCTGTATAAACGGTTCTACCTGGAACCCTGTATAAACGGTTCTACCTGGAACCCTGTATAAACGGTTCTACCTGGAACCCTGTATAAACGGTTCAACCTGGAACCCTTTTATTGTCTAAAAAGTCCAGCCTTTTAGCCTTTAAAATAAAAGAGTTTATGACGATACATTACATACAATACATTACACTCTAACCACTAGACTACCTGCCCCCCCTACACTCTAACCACTAGACTACCTGCCTCCTCTACACTCTAACCACTAGGCTACCTGCCCCCCCTACACTCTAACCACTAGACTACCTGCCCCCCCTACACTCTAACCACTAGACTACCTGCCCCCCCCTACACTCTAACCACTAGGCTACCTGCCCCTCTACACTCTAACCACTAGACTACCTACCCCCCCAGGTTCCTACATTACATACAATACATTACACTCTAACCACTAGACTACCTGCCCCCCCAGGTTACTACATTACATACAATACATTACACTCTAACCACTAGACTACCTGCCCCCCCTACACTCTAACCACTAGACTACCTGCCACCCCAGGTTACTACATTACATACAGTACATTACACTCTAACCACTAGACTACCTGCCCCCCCTACACTCTAACCACTAGACTACCTGCCACCCCAGGTTACTACATTACATACAGTACATTACACTCTAACCACTAGACTACCTGCCCCCCCTACACTCTAACCACTAGACTACCTACCCCCCCAGGTTACTACATTACATACAGTACATTACACTCTAACCACTAGACTACCTGCCCCCCCTACACTCTAACCACTAGACTACCTACCCCCCCAGGTTACTACATTACATACAATACATTACACTCTAACCACTAGACTACTTGCCCCCCCTACACTCTAACCACTAGACTACCTACCCCCCCAGGTTACTACATTACATACAATACATTACACTCTAACCACTAGACTACCTGCCCCCCCTACACTCTAACCACTAGGCTACCTGCCCCCCCAGGTTCCTACATTACATACAGTACCAATCAAAGATTCTTTATTTTCACATTGTAGAATAATAGTGAAGACAACAAAACAATGAAATAACATATATGGAATCATGTAGTAACCAAAAAAGTGTTGAAATTCTTCAAAGTAGCCACCCTTTGATGACAGCCTTGCACACTCTTGACCTATACTGCACTACACCTTGACCAGGGAAATGGAGCGAGAGAGAGAGAGTTGAGATGGAGAGAGGAGATACAGTACACTACTATTGACCAGGGAAATGGCCCCCTATTCTCTATACAGTACACTACTATTGACCAGGGAAATGGCCCAGTATTCCCTATACAGTACACTACTATTGACCAGGGAAATGGCCCCCTATTCCCTATACAGTACAATACTATTGACCAGGGCAAAGGCCCCCTGTTGTCTATACAGTACACTACTATTGACCAGGGAATAGGCCCCCTGTTGTCTATACAGTACACTACTATTGACCAGGGCAAAGGCCCCCTATTGTCTATATAGTACACTACTATTGACCAGGGAAATGGCCCCCTATTCCCTATACAGTACAATCCTATTGACCAGGGCAAAGGCCCCCTATTGTCTACACAGTACACTACTATTGACCAGGGAAATGGCCCCCTGTTGTCTATATAGTACACTACTATTGACCAGGGAAATGGCCCTCTATTCCCTATATAGTACACTACTATTGACCAGGGAAATGGCCCCCTATTCTCTATACAGTACACTACTATTGACCAGGGAAATGGCTCCGTATTCCCTATACAGTACACTACTATTGACCAGGGCAAAGGCACCCTATTGTCTATACAGTACACTACTATTGACCAGGGAAATGGTCCCCTGTTCCCTATATAGTACACTACTGTTGACCAGGGAAATGGACCCCTATTCTCTATACAGTACACTACTACCGACCAGGGAAATGGCCCCCTGTTGTCTATACAGTACACTACTATTGACCAGGGAAATGGCCCCCTATTCCCTATATAGTACACTACTATTGACCAGGGAAATGGCCCCCTATTACCTATATAGTACACTACTATTGACCAGGGCCCAGTGTGGGAAGCACAGCAGAAGTGACTAGTCATTTCCTTTCTGAAGATGACGCCAATTGTTTAAGTGCAATGACTGATGGCTAGTTGTTTACACAGAGGAAACCAACACATATTTCACATTTTGTTAATTAATGAACAATTCATTAATTAATGTGTGCGTGTGTGTGTGTGTGTTCTCACCTTTTCCTATGTGCCTGCGTGTGTGTTCGATGGTTGAGTTGCGGTTGACGTTAGACAGCAGGCCGAGACAGAAGCGGTTGTTGTTGTTGGAGGGGTCGGTGAAGCCGTCTACCAGGACGCTACGGGACGAGGCGTGGAACGTCTCTCTGACACGGTTATTCAGCTCGTAGTACGCCACTGAACACCAGTACTCTGGCTCCTCATAACACACAGGCCGCAGGTCTACACAGAGAGGACGGAGGGGGTTAGAGTGTATGTGTTACACTCTGTGTGTGTGTGTGTGTGTGTGTGTGTGTGTGTGTGTGTGTGTTACACTCTGTGTGTGTGTGTGTGTGTGTGTGTGTGTGTGTGTATGAGTGTGTGTATGAGTGTGTGTTACCTCTGTGTGGAGCTGAGAAGGTGAGCTTGTGTGTGTTAGAGGGGTCTCCAGGTTTGACGTCCTCTGTTGGGGCCGTCTCCATCATGTTATAGGGGGGAGGGGGGGTCTCTGCTGGGGGGAGGACAGGGGAAAAGAGGAGAGAGGAGGGGTTGATGGAGGGCGAAGGGGGAAGAGAGGGGAGAGGAGGGCATGAGGGAGGGCGAAGGGGGAAGAGAGGGGAGAGGAGGGGATGAGGGAGGGCGAAGGGGGAAGAGAGGGGAGAGGAGGGGATGAGGGAGGGCGAAGGGGGAAGAGAGGGGAGAGGAGGAGATGAGGGAGGGCGAAGGGGGAAGAGAGGGGAGAGGAGGGGATGAGGGAGGGCGAAGGGGGAAGAGAGGGGAGAGGAGGAGATGAGGGAGGGCGAAGGGGGAAGAGAGGGGAGGAGAAAGGAAGAGAGGAATTACAGCACATCCAAAAGATGCAAATGGTTAAAATCATTAAAAAAAAAAATATTGCAATGAAAAGACAATAACAGCTTTTTGATCCTTATTGAGGTGGTACAGTAGTAGGAGGAGTTCTAGCTAGTAGTAGTAGGAGGAGTTATAGCTAGCAGTAGTAGGAGGAGTTCTAGCTAGTAGTAGTAGGAGGAGTTCTAGCTAGTAGTAGTAGGAGGAGTTATAGCTAGCAGTAGTAGGAGGAGTTCTAGCTAGCAGTAGTAGGAGGAGTTCTAGCTGGTAGTAGTAGGAGGAGTTCTAGCTAGTAGTAGTAGGAGGAGTTCTAGCTAGCAGTAGTAGGAGGAGTTCTAGCTAGTAGTAGTAGGAGGAGTTATAGCTAGCAGTAGTAGGAGGAGTTCTAGCTAGTAGTAGTAGGAGGAGTTCTAGCTAGTAGTAGTAGGAGGAGTTCTAGCTAGTAGTAGTAGGAGGAGTTCTAGCTAGTAGTAGTAGGAGGAGTTCTAGCTAGTAGTAGTAGGAGGAGTTCTAGCTAGTAGTAGTAGGAGGAGTTCTAGCTAGTAGTAGTAGGAGGAGTTCTAGCTAGTAGTAGTAGGAGGAGTTCTAGCTAGTAGTAGTAGGAGGAGTTCTAGCTAGTAGTAGTAGGAGGAGTTCTAGCTAGTAGTAGTAGGAGGAGTTCTAGCTAGTAGTAGTAGGAGGAGTTGTAGCTAGCAGTAGTAGTAGGAGGAGTTATAGCTAGCAGTAGTAGTAGGAGGAGTTATAGCTAGCAGTAGTAGGAGGAGTTCTAGCTAGTAGTAGTAGGAGGAGTTCTAGCTAGTAGTAGTAGGAGGAGTTCTAGCTAGTAGTAGTAGGAGGAGTTCTAGCTAGTAGTAGTAGGAGGAGTTCTAGCTAGTAGTAGTAGGAGGAGTTCTAGCTAGCAGTAGTAGGAGGAGTTATAGCTAGCATTAGTAGGAGGAGGAGTTATAGCAAGCAGTAGCAGGAGGAGTTATAGCTAGCAGTAGTATGAGGAGTTATAGCTAGCAGTAGTAGAAGGAGGAGTTATAGCTAGCAGTAGTAGTAGGAGGAGTTATAGCTAGCAGTAGTAGGAGGAGTTATAGCTAGCAGTAGTAGGAGGAGTTATAGCTAGCAGCAGTAGTAGGAGGAGTTACAGCTAGCAGCAGCAGTAGTAGGAGGAGTTATAGCTAGCAGTAGTAGGAGGAGGAGTTATAGCTAGCAGTAGCAGGAGGAGTTATAGCTAGCATTAGTAGGAGGAGTTATAGCTAGCAGTAGTAGGAGGAGGAGTTATAGCTAGCAGTAGTAGGAGGAGGAGTTACAGCTAGCAGCAGCAGTAGGAGGAGTTATAGCTAGCAGTAGTAGGAGGAGTTATAGCTAGCAGTAGTAGGAGGAGTTATAGCTAGCAGCAGTAGGAGGAGGAGTTACAGCTAGCAACAGCAGTAGTAGTAGGAGTTATAGCAGCAGTAGTAGGAGGAGGAGTTATAGCAAGCAGGAGGAGGAGTAGTTGTAGCTAGCAGTAGTAGGAGGAGTTATAGCTAGCAGTAGTAGGAGGAGGTGTTATAGCTAGCAGTAGTAGGACGAGGAGTTATAGCTAGCAGCAGTAGGAGGAGGAGTTATAGCTAGCTGTAGTAAGAGGAGGAGTTATAGCTAGCAGCAGTAGGAGGAGGAGTTATAGCTAGCAGTAGTAGGAGGAGGAGTTATAGCAAGCAGTAGCAGGAGGAGGAGTTAGAGCTAGCAGTAGTAGGAGGAGGAGTTATAGCTAGCTGTAGTAGGAGGAGGAGTTATAGCTAGCTGTAGTAAGAGGAGGAGTTATAGCTAGCAGCAGTAGGAGGAGGAGTTATAGCTAGCAGTAGTAGGAGGAGGAGTTATAGCAAGCAGTAGCAGGAGGAGGAGTTAGAGCTAGCAGTAGTAGTAGTAGGAGTTTAAGCTAGCAGCAGCAGTAGGAGGAGTTTAAGCTAGCAGCAATAGTAGGAGGAGTTATAGCTAGCAGCAGTAGTAGGAGGATTTATAGCTAGCAGTAGTAGGAGGATGAGTTATAGCTAGCAGTAGTAGGTGGAGGAGTTACAGTTAGCAGCAGTAGGAGGAGTTATAGCTAGCAGTAGTAGGAGGAGTTATAGCTAGCAGTAGTAGGAGGAGGAGTTACAGCTAGCATTAGTAGGAGGAGGAGTTACAGCTAGCAGCAGCAGTAGGAGGAGTTATAGCTAGCAGTAGTAGGAGGAGTTATAGCTAGCAGTAGTAGGAGGAGTTATAGCTAGCAGCAGTAGGAGGAGGAGTTACAGCTAGCAACAGCAGTAGTAGGAGGAGTTATAGCTAGCAGTAGTAGGAGGAGGAGTTATAGCAAGCAGTAGCAGGAGGAGTTATAGCTAGCAGTAGTAGGAGGAGTTATAGCTAGCAGTAGTAGGAGGAGTTATAGCTAGCCGCAATAGAAGGAGGAGTTATAGCAGGCATTAGTAGTAGG
>NC_092156.1:2628802-2646302 GCF_045791955.1 Oncorhynchus clarkii lewisi | reverse complement strand
TGTACCTGTCTGTAGAGGTTACTATAGTTACATACCTGGTGTCTGTAGTGGTTAGTATAGTTACATACCTGGTGTCTGTAGTGGTTACTATAGTTACATACCTGGTGTCTGTAGGGGTTACTATAGTTATATACCTGGTGTCTGTAGTGGTTACTATAGTTACATACCTGGTGTCTGTAGTGGTTACTATAGTTACATACCTGGTGTCTGTAGGGGTCACTATAGTTACATACCTGGTGTCTGTAGTGGTTACTATAGTTACATACCTGGTGTATGTAGGGGTTAATATATATTCATACCTGGTGTCTGTAGGGGTTACTATAGTTACATACCTGGTGTCTGTAGTGGTTACTATAGTTATATACCTGGTGTCTGTAGGGGTTACTATAGTAACATACCTGGTGTATGTAGGGGTTAATATATCTTCATACCTGGTGTCTGTAGGGGTTACTATAGTTACATACCTGGTGTCTGTAGTGGTTACTATAGTTACATACCTGGTGTCTGTAGTGGTTACTATAGTTACATACCTGGTGTCTGTAGGGGTTAATATATCTTCATACCTGGTGTCTGTAGGGGTTACTATAGTTACATACCTGGTGTCTGTAGGGGTTACTATAGTTACATACCTGGTGTCTGTAGGGGTTACTATAGTTACATACCTGGTGTCTGTAGGGGTTACTATAGTTACATACCTGGTGTCTGTAGGGGTTACTATAGTTACATACCTTGTGTCTGTAGGGGTTACTATAGTTACATACCTGGTGTCTGTAGGGGTTACTATAGTTACATACCTGGTGTCTGTAGGGGTTACTATATCTTCATACCTGGTGTCTGTAGGGGTTACTATAGTTACATACCTGGTGTCTGTACCTGTCTGTAGTGGTTACTATAGTTACATACCTGGTGTCTGTAGTGGTTACTATAGTTACATACCTGGTGTCTGTAGGGGTTACTATAGTTACATACCTGGTGTCTGTAGGGGTTAATATATCTTCATACCTGGTGTCTGTAGGGGTTACTATAGTTACATACCTGGTGTCTGTAGGGGTTACTATAGTTACATACCTGGTGTCTGTAGGGGTTACTATAGTTACATACCTGGTGTCTGTAGGGGTTACTATAGTTACATACCTGGTGTCTGTAGGGGTTACTATAGTTACATACCTGGTGTCTGTAGGGGTTACTATAGTTACATACCTGGTGTCTGTAGGGGTTACTATAGTTACATACCTGGTGTCTGTAGGGGTTACTATAGTTACATACCTGGTGCCTGTACCTCTCTGTACCTACTTGTCTGTAGGGGTTACTATAGTTACATACCTGGTGTCTGTAGGGGTTACTATAGTTACATACCTGGTGTCTGTACCTGTCTGTAGGGGTTAATATAGTTACATACCTGGTGTCTGTAGTGGTTACTATAGTTACATACCTGGTGTCTGTAGGGGTTACTATAGTTACATACCTGGTGTCTGTACATGTCTGTAGGGGTTACTATAGTTACATACCTGGTGTCTGTAGGGGTTACTACAGTTACATACCTGGTGTCTGTAGGGGTTATGATAGTTACATACCTGGTGTCTGTAGGGGTTACTATAGTTACATACCTGGTGTCTGTACCTGTCTGTAGGGGTTACTATAGTTACATACCTGGTGTCTGTAGGGGTTACTATAGTTACATACCTGGTGTCTGTAGGGGTTACTATAGTTACATACCTGGTGTCTGTAGTGGTTACTATAGTTACATACCTGGTGTCTGTAGTGGTTACTATAGTTACATACCTGGTGTCTGTAGTGGTTACTATAGTTACATACCTGGTGTCTGTAGTGGTTACTATAGTTACATTCCTGGTGTCTGTACCTGTCTGTAGAGGTTACTATAGTTACATACCTGGTGTCTGTAGTGGTTACTATAGTTACATACCTGGTGTCTGTAGGGGTTACTATAGTTACATACCTGGTGTCTGTACCTGTCTGTAGAGGTTACTATAGTTACATACCTGGTGTCTGTAGTGGTTAGTATAGTTACATACCTGGTGTCTGTAGTGGTTACTATAGTTACATACCTGGTGTCTGTAGGGGTTACTATAGTTATATACCTGGTGTCTGTAGTGGTTACTATAGTTACATACCTGGTGTCTGTAGTGGTTACTATAGTTACATACCTGGTGTCTGTAGGGGTCACTATAGTTACATACCTGGTGTCTGTAGTGGTTACTATAGTTACATACCTGGTGTATGTAGGGGTTAATATATATTCATACCTGGTGTCTGTAGGGGTTACTATAGTTACATACCTGGTGTCTGTAGTGGTTACTATAGTTATATACCTGGTGTCTGTAGGGGTTACTATAGTAACATACCTGGTGTATGTAGGGGTTAATATATCTTCATACCTGGTGTCTGTAGGGGTTACTATAGTTACATACCTGGTGTCTGTAGTGGTTACTATAGTTACATACCTGGTGTCTGTAGTGGTTACTATAGTTACATACCTGGTGTCTGTAGGGGTTAATATATCTTCATACCTGGTGTCTGTAGGGGTTACTATAGTTACATACCTGGTGTCTGTAGGGGTTACTATAGTTACATACCTGGTGTCTGTAGGGGTTACTATAGTTACATACCTGGTGTCTGTAGGGGTTACTATAGTTACATACCTGGTGTCTGTAGGGGTTACTATAGTTACATACCTTGTGTCTGTAGGGGTTACTATAGTTACATACCTGGTGTCTGTAGGGGTTACTATAGTTACATACCTGGAGTCTGTAGGGGTTACTATATCTTCATACCTGGTGTCTGTAGGGGTTACTATAGTTACATACCTGGTGTCTGTACCTGTCTGTAGTGGTTACTATAGTTACATACCTGGTGTCTGTAGTGGTTACTATAGTTACATACCTGGTGTCTGTAGGGGTTACTATAGTTACATACCTGGTGTCTGTAGGGGTTAATATATCTTCATACCTGGTGTCTGTAGGGGTTACTATAGTTACATACCTGGTGTCTGTAGGGGTTACTATAGTTACATACCTGGTGTCTGTAGGGGTTACTATAGTTACATACCTGGTGTCTGTAGGGGTTACTATAGTTACATACCTGGTGTCTGTAGGGGTTACTATAGTTACATACCTGGTGTCTGTAGGGGTTACTATAGTTACATACCTGGTGTCTGTAGGGGTTACTATAGTTACATACCTGGTGTCTGTAGGGGTTACTATATCTTCATACCTGGTGTCTGTAGGGGTTACTATATCTTCATACCTGGTGTCTGTAGGGGTTACTATAGTTACATACCTGGTGTCTGTAGGGGTTAATATAGTTACATACCTGGTGTCTGTAGGGGTTACTATAGTTACATACCTGGTGTCTGTAGGGGTTACTATAGTTATATACGTGGTGTCTGTCTGTACCTGTCTGAAGGGGTTACTATAGTTACATACCTGGTGTCTGTAGGGGTTACTATAGTTACATACCTGGTGTCTGTAGGGGTTACTATAGTTACATACCTGGTGTCTCTACCCGTCTGTAGTGGTAGGGGTTGATACAGATGTCTTTCTGTTTGGATCCGAAGGCGAATTGGCAGCACTCCAAGGCCTTGAGTTCATGATGAGACTGTAGGTCAGGCCACCTCCACACTCTGCAGTAGATGACGTGGGGGAGACCTTTACGATGGGATACCTGGAGACGACCGTCCAGAGACCGAGGGATCGTCACACACTTACCTGGTGGAAGAGGTAGAGAGGGGTTCAGAGACACATAGAGGAGATGGAGGAGGTAGAGAGGGGGTCAGAGCCACATAGAGGAGATGGAGGAGGTAGAGTGGGGGTCAGATACACATAGAGGAGATGGAGGAGGTAGAGAGGGGGTCAGAGACACAGAGAAGATGGAGGAGGTAGAGAGGGGGTCAGATACACATAGAGGAGTTGGAGGAGGTAGAGAGGGGGTCAGAGACACATAGAGGAGGAAGAAGAGGTAGAGAGGGAGGTTAGAGACACATAGAGGAGGAAGAAGAGGTACCACACCACACACACCACACACCCCACAAACCACACCACACACACACCACACCCACACACTACACCATACACCCCACACCACCCCACACACCCCCCACCATACCACACACACCACTCACACACACAAACAAACCACACACACACACCACACACCATACCACACACACCACACACACAAACCACACGACACACCATACACACACACAAACCACACCACACCACACACACCACACACAAACCACACACACCACACACAAACCACACACACCACACCACACACAGACCACACATACCACACACACCACCACACCACACAGCACACACACCACACACACCACCCCACACACCACACCCACCCCACACCATACACACACCACACCCCACCACACACACCACACCACACCCCACACACCACCACACCCCACACACACACATACACCACACACACCACACACCCCACAAACCACACCACACTACACACACACACACACACACACCACACACCACCCCATACCACACACACCACACACACACACCACACCATACCACACACACCACACACACAAACCACACCACACACCACACCACACATACACCACACCACACACACCCCACACCACACACCCCGCAAACCACACCACACACACACAAACCACACCACACCCACCCCACACCACACCCACCACCACACACACCCCACAGCACCCCACACACCACACCCCACACACACCCCACACCATACACACTCCAAACCACACACACACAGTCCCTCACTGGGTTTTCCGGGGCAACTGAGAGCCACACCACACAAACCACACCACACAACACCACACATACACACACACCACACACACCACACACACACAGTCCCTCACTGGGTTTTCCGGGGCAACTGAGAGCCACACCACACAACACCACACATACACACACACCACACACACCACACCACACAGTCCCTCACTGGGTTTTCCGGGGCAACTGAGAGCCACACCACACACACCACACCACACAGTCCCTCACTGGGTTTTCCGGGGCAACTGAGAGCCACACCACACAAACCACACCACACACACACAGTCCCTCACTGGGTTTTCCGGGGCAACTGAGAGCCACACCACACAAACCACACCACACACACACAGTCCCTCACTGGGTTTTCCGGGGCAACTGAGAGCCACACCACACAGTCCCTCACTGGGTTTTCCGGGGCAACTGAGAGCCACACCACACACCACACACACAGTCCCTCACTGGGTTTTCCGGGGCAACTGAGAGCCACACCACACAACACCACACATACACACACACCACACACACCACACCACACAGTCCCTCACTGGGTTTTCCGGGGCAACTGAGAGCCACACCACACACACCACACCACACAGTCCCTCACTGGGTTTTCCGGGGCAACTGAGAGCCACACCACACACACCACACACACACAGTCCCTCACTGGGTTTTCCGGGGCAACTGAGAGCCACACCACACACACCACACACACACAGTCCCTCACTGGGTTTTCCGGGGCAACTGAGAGCCACACCACACAACACCACACATACACACACACCACACACACCACACACACACAGTCCCTCACTGGGTTTTCCGGGGCAACTGAGAGCCACACCACACAACACCACACATACACACACACCACACACACCACACCACACAGTCCCTCACTGGGTTTTCCGGGGCAACTGAGAGCCACACCACACACACCACACCACACAGTCCCTCACTGGGTTTTCCGGGGCAACTGAGAGCCACACCACACAAACCACACCACACACACACAGTCCCTCACTGGGTTTTCCGGGGCAACTGAGAGCCACACCACACAAACCACACCACACACACACAGTCCCTCACTGGGTTTTCCGGGGCAACTGAGAGCCACACCACACAGTCCCTCACTGGGTTTTCCGGGGCAACTGAGAG
Source organism: Oncorhynchus clarkii lewisi (assembly GCF_045791955.1). Classification (NCBI taxonomy): domain Eukaryota; kingdom Metazoa; phylum Chordata; class Actinopteri; order Salmoniformes; family Salmonidae; genus Oncorhynchus; species Oncorhynchus clarkii. Next base: position 2,640,336 of record NC_092156.1, on the reverse strand, counting down.
CCACACCACACACCACACACACAGTCCCTCACTGGGTTTTCCGGGGCAACTGAGAGCCACACCACACAACACCACACATACACACACACCACACACACCACACCACACAGTCCCTCACTGGGTTTTCCGGGGCAACTGAGAGCCACACCACACACACCACACCACACAGTCCCTCACTGGGTTTTCCGGGGCAACTGAGAGCCACACCACACACACCACACCACACAGTCCCTCACTGGGTTTTCCGGGGCAACTGAGAGCCACACCACACACACCACACCACACAGTCCCTCACTGGGTTTTCCGGGGCAACTGAGAGCCACACCACACACACCACACACACACAGTCCCTCACTGGGTTTTCCGGGGCAACTGAGAGCCACACCACACACACCACACACACACAGTCCCTCACTGGGTTTTCCGGGGCAACTGAGAGCCACACCACACACACCACACACACACAGTCCCTCACTGGGTTTTCCGGGGCAACTGAGAGCCACACCACACAACACCACACATACACACACACCACACACACCACACCACACAGTCCCTCACTGGGTTTTCCGGGGCAACTGAGAGCCACACCACACACACCACACACACACAGTCCCTCACTGGGTTTTCCGGGGCAACTGAGAGCCACACCACACCCCACCACACCCCCACACCACACACACAGTCCCTCACTGGGTTTTCCGGGGCAACTGAGAGCCACACCACACAACACCACACATACACACACACCACACACACCACACCACACAGTCCCTCACTGGGTTTTCCGGGGCAACTGAGAGCCACACCACACCCCACCACACCCCCACACCACACACACAGTCCCTCACTGGGTTTTCCGGGGCAACTGAGAGCCACACCACACAACACCACACATACACACACACCACACACACCACACCACACAGTCCCTCACTGGGTTTTCCGGGGCAACTGAGAGCCACACCACACAACACCACACATACACACACACCACACACACCACACCACACAGTCCCTCACTGGGTTTTCCGGGGCAACTGAGAGCCACACCACACACACACAGTCCCTCACTGGGTTTTCCGGGGCAACTGAGAGCCACACCACACACACCACACACCACACAGTCCCTCACTGGGTTTTCCGGGGCAACTGAGAGCCACACCACACACACCACACCACACAGTCCCTCACTGGGTTTTCCGGGGCAACTGAGAGCCACACCACACACACCACACACACACAGTCCCTCACTGGGTTTTCCGGGGCAACTGAGAGCCACACCACACCCCACCACACCCCCACACCACACACACAGTCCCTCACTGGGTTTTCCGGGGCAACTGAGAGCCACACCACACAACACCACACATACACACACACCACACACACCACACCACACAGTCCCTCACTGGGTTTTCCGGGGCAACTGAGAGCCACACCACACCCCACCACACCCCCACACCACACACACAGTCCCTCACTGGGTTTTCCGGGGCAACTGAGAGCCACACCACACAACACCACACATACACACACACCACACACACCACACCACACAGTCCCTCACTGGGTTTTCCGGGGCAACTGAGAGCCACACCACACAACACCACACATACACACACACCACACACACCACACCACACAGTCCCTCACTGGGTTTTCCGGGGCAACTGAGAGCCACACCACACACACCACACACCACACAGTCCCTCACTGGGTTTTCCGGGGCAACTGAGAGCCACACCACACACACCACACACACACAGTCCCTCACTGGGTTTTCCGGGGCAACTGAGAGCCACACCACACACACCACACACACAGTCCCTCACTGGGTTTTCCGGGGCAACTGAGAGCCACACCACACACACCACACACCACACAGTCCCTCACTGGGTTTTCCGGGGCAACTGAGAGCCACACCACACACACCACACACACACAGTCCCTCACTGGGTTTTCCGGGGCAACTGAGAGCCACACCACACACACCACACACACAGTCCCTCACTGGGTTTTCCGGGGCAACTGAGAGCCACACCACACAGTCCCTCACTGGGTTTTCCGGGGCAACTGAGAGCCACACCACACACACCACACCACACAGTCCCTCACTGGGTTTTCCGGGGCAACTGAGAGCCACACCACACACACAGTCCCTCACTGGGTTTTCCGGGGCAACTGAGAGCCACACCACACCACACAGTCCCTCACTGGGTTTTCCGGGGCAACTGAGAGCCACACCACACACACCACACACACACAGTCCCTCACTGGGTTTTCCGGGGCAACTGAGAGCCACACCACACAGTCCCTCACTGGGTTTTCCGGGGCAACTGAGAGCCACACCACACAGTCCCTCACTGGGTTTTCCGGGGCAACTGAGAGCCACACCACACACACACAGTCCCTCACTGGGTTTTCCGGGGCAACTGAGAGCCACACCACACCACACCACACCCCCACACCACACACACAGTCCCTCACTGGGTTTTCCGGGGCAACTGAGAGCCACACCACACCACACCACACCCCCACACAACACCACACAGCCCCTCACTGGGTTTTCCGGGGCAACTGAGAGCCACACCACACCACACAGCCCCTCACTGGGTTTTCCGGGGCAACTGAGAGCCACACCACACCCCACCACACCCCCACACCACACACACAGTCCCTCACTGGGTTTTCCGGGGCAACTGAGAGCCACACCACACAACACCACACATACACACACACCACACACACCACACCACACAGTCCCTCACTGGGTTTTCCGGGGCAACTGAGAGCCACACCACACAACACCACACATACACACACACCACACACACCACACCACACAGTCCCTCACTGGGTTTTCCTGGGGCAACTGAGAGCCACACCACACACACACACACACACAGTCCCTCACTGGGTTTTCCGGGGCAACTGAGAGCCACACCACACACACCACACACCACACAGTCCCTCACTGGGTTTTCCGGGGCAACTGAGAGCCACACCACACACACCACACACACACACTGGGTTTTCCCTCACTGGGTTTTCCGGGGCAACTGAGAGCCACACCACACACACCACACACACACAGTCCCTCACTGGGTTTTCCGGGGCAACTGAGAGCCACACCACACCCCACCACACCCCCACACCACACACACAGTCCCTCACTGGGTTTTCCGGGGCAACTGAGAGCCACACCACACAACACCACACATACACACACACCACACACACCACACCACACAGTCCCTCACTGGGTTTTCCGGGGCAACTGAGAGCCACACCACACCCCACCACACCCCCACACCACACACACAGTCCCTCACTGGGTTTTCCGGGGCAACTGAGAGCCACACCACACAACACCACACATACACACACACCACACACACCACACCACACAGTCCCTCACTGGGTTTTCCGGGGCAACTGAGAGCCACACCACACACACCACACACCACACAGTCCCTCACTGGGTTTTCCGGGTCAACTGAGAGCCACACCACACACACACACCACACACACACAGTCCCTCACTGGGTTTTCCGGGGCAACTGAGAGCCACACCACACACACCACACACACAGTCCCTCACTGGGTTTTCCGGGGCAACTGAGAGCCACACCACACACACCACACACCACACTGTCCCTCACTGGGTTTTCCGGGGCAACTGAGAGCCACACCACACACACCACACACACACAGTCCCTCACTGGGTTTTCCGGGGCAACTGAGAGCCACACCACACACACACCACACACACAGTCCCTCACTGGGTTTTCCGGGGCAACTGAGAGCCACACCACACAGTCCCTCACTGGGTTTTCCGGGGCAACTGAGAGCCACACCACACACACCACACCACACACACCCCACACCACACACCCCGCAAACCACACCACACACACACAAACCACACCACACCCACCCCACACCACACCCACCACCACACACACCCCACAGCACCCCACACACCACACCCCACACACACCCCACACCATACACACTCCAAACCACACACACACAGTCCCTCACTGGGTTTTCCGGGGCAACTGAGAGCCACACCACACAAACCACACCACACAACACCACACATTTTCACACACACCACACACACCACACACACACAGTCCCTCACTGGGTTTTCCGGGGCAACTGAGAGCCACACCACACAACACCACACATACACACACACCACACACACCACACCACACAGTCCCTCACTGGGTTTTCCGGGGCAACTGAGAGCCACACCACACAACACCACACATACACACACACCACACACACCACACCACACAGTCCCTCACTGGGTTTTCCGGGGCAACTGAGAGCCACACCACACAACACCACACATACACACACACCACACACACCACACCACACAGTCCCTCACTGGGTTTTCCGGGGCAACTGAGAGCCACACCACACAACACCACACATACACACACACCACACACACCACACCACACAGTCCCTCACTGGGTTTTCCGGGGCAACTGAGAGCCACACCACACACACCACACCACACAGTCCCTCACTGGGTTTTCCGGGGCAACTGAGAGCCACACCACACACACCACACACACACAGTCCCTCACTGGGTTTTCCGGGGCAACTGAGAGCCACACCACACCCCACCACACCCCACCACACAACACCACACACACAGCCCCTCACTGGGTTTTCCGGGGCAACTGAGAGCCACACCACACCACACAGTCCCTCACTGGGTTTTCCGGGGCAACTGAGAGCCACACCACACACACCACACCACACAGTCCCTCACTGGGTTTTCCGGGGCAACTGAGAGCCACACCACACCACACAGTCCCTCACTGGGTTTTCCGGGGCAACTGAGAGCCACACCACACACACCACACCACACAGTCCCTCACTGGGTTTTCCGGGGCAACTGAGAGCCACACAACACCACACCACACCACACAGTCCCTCACTGGGTTTTCCGGGGCAACTGAGAGCCACACCACACAACACCACACATACACACACACCACACACACCACACCACACAGTCCCTCACTGGGTTTTCCGGGGCAACTGAGAGCCACACCACACAACACCACACATACACACACACCACACACACCACACCACACAGTCCCTCACTGGGTTTTCCGGGGCAACTGAGAGCCACACCACACAACACCACACAGTCCCTCACACACACACCACACACACCACACCACACAGTCCCTCACTGGGTTTTCCGGGGCAACTGAGAGCCACACCACACAACACCACACATACACACACACCACACACACCACACCACACAGTCCCTCACTGGGTTTTCCGGGGCAACTGAGAGCCACACCACACACACCACACCACACAGTCCCTCACTGGGTTTTCCGGGGCAACTGAGAGCCACACCACACACACCACACACACACAGTCCCTCACTGGGTTTTCCGGGGCAACTGAGAGCCACACCACACCCCACCACACCCCACCACACAACACCACACACACAGCCCCTCACTGGGTTTTCCGGGGCAACTGAGAGCCACACCACACCACACAGTCCCTCACTGGGTTTTCCGGGGCAACTGAGAGCCACACCACACACACCACACCACACAGTCCCTCACTGGGTTTTCCGGGGCAACTGAGAGCCACACCACACCACACAGTCCCTCACTGGGTTTTCCGGGGCAACTGAGAGCCACACCACACACACCACACCACACAGTCCCTCACTGGGTTTTCCGGGGCAACTGAGAGCCACACCACACACACCACACACACAGTCCCTCACTGGGTTTTCCGGGGCAACTGAGAGCCACACCACACACACACACACACAGTCCCTCACTGGGTTTTCCGGGGCAACTGAGAGCCACACCACACACACCACACACACAGTCCCTCACTGGGTTTTCCGGGGCAACTGAGAGCCACACCACACACACCACACACACACAGTCCCTCACTGGGTTTTCCGGGGCAACTGAGAGCCACACCACACACACCACACCACACAGCCCCTCACTGGGTTTTCCGGGGCAACTGAGAGCCACACCACACACACCACACCACACAGCCCCTCACTGGGTTTTCCGGGGCAACTGAGAGCCACACCACACAGTCCCTCACTGGGTTTTCCGGGGCAACTGAGAGCCACACCACACAGTCCCTCACTGGGTTTTCCGGGGCAACTGAGAGCCACACCACACAGTCCCTCACTGGGTTTTCCGGGGCAACTGAGAGCCACACCACACAGCCCCTCACTGGGTTTTCCGGGGCAACTGAGAGCCACACCACACACACCACACCACACAGCCCCTCACTGGGTTTTCCGGGGCAACTGAGAGCCACACCACACAGTCCCTCACTGGGTTTTCCGGGGCAACTGAGAGCCACACCACACAGTCCCTCACTGGGTTTTCCGGGGCAACTGAGAGCCACACCACACAGTCCCTCACTGGGTTTTCCGGGGCAACTGAGAGCCACACCACACAGTCCCTCACTGGGTTTTCCGGGGCAACTGAGAGCCACACCACACAGTCCCTCACTGGGTTTTCCGGGGCAACTGAGAGCCACACCACACAGTCCCTCACTGGGTTTTCCGGGGCAACTGAGAGCCACACCACACAGTCCCTCACTGGGTTTTCCGGGGCAACTGAGAGCCACACCACACAGTCCCTCACTGGGTTTTCCGGGGCAACTGAGAGCCACACCACACAGTCCCTCACTGGGTTTTCCGGGGCAACTGAGAGCCACACCACACCACACCACACAGCCCCTCACTGGGTTTTCCGGGGCAACTGAGAGCCACACCACACCACACCACACAGCCCCTCACTGGGTTTTCCGGGGCAACTGAGAGCCACACCACACACACCACACAGTCCCTCACTGGGTTTTCCGGGGCAACTGAGAGCCACACCACACAGCCCCTCACTGGGTTTTCCGGGGCAACTGAGAGCCACACCACACACACCACACAGTCCCTCACTGGGTTTTCCGGGGCAACTGAGAGCCACACCACACAGCCCCTCACTGGGTTTTCCGGGGCAACTGAGAGCCACACCACACACACCACACACACACAGTCCCTCACTGGGTTTTCCGGGGCAACTGAGAGCCACACCACACACACCACACACACACAGTCCCTCACTGGGTTTTCCGGGGCAACTGAGAGCCACACCACACACACCACACACACACAGTCCCTCACTGGGTTTTCCGGGGCAACTGAGAGCCACACCACACACACAGTCCCTCACTGGGTTTTCCGGGGCAACTGAGAGCTCTCTCCAGCTCCTCCATCGCTCCTTTCTTCTTCTTTACTTTCTTCACCAGGGAGTCCACAGCCTTCTCCGCCCACTTCTCCTCTTCATCGCCCTGTTTCCATCCCAGCAGCCTCTTCACCGCTGGACTGGTGAAGGAGAAGAGGGACGTAATGGAGGTGGACGAGTGCATAATGGATTGAGGGAATGGGATGGACGGAGGTGAGAGAGGGGGGAAGAAGGGGATAGTGGGAATGGGATGGATGGAGGTGAGAGAGGGGGGAAGAAGGGGATAGAGGGAATGGAATGGACGGAGGTGAGAGACGGGGGAAGAAGGGGATAGAGGGAATGGGATGGACGGAGGTGAGAGAGGGGGGAAGAAGGGGATAGAGGGAATGGAATGGATGGAGGTGAGAGAGGGGGGAAGAAGGCGGATAGAGGGAATGGGATGGACGGAGGTGAGAGAGGGGGGAGAAGGGGATGGAGGGAATGGGATGGATTAACTTCCACGCAGGTAGAGGAGTGAGGGAAGTTCGGGTTCTTTGGTTCCGTTTGTGCTTCCCAAAGAGAAAAGGAGTAGGGAGGAACGTCTGGAACGGAGGTGGGAATGTTGGAACGCTGCCACCATCCCAAATATCTTATTTTTCTTCTCTCTCTCTCTCTCTCTCTCTCTCTCTGTTTATTCTTCTCTCTCTTTCAGTTTCTTCTCTCTCTCAATTCAATTCAATTCAATTCAATTCAAGGGCTTTATCTCTCTCTCTCCTTCTTTCTGTCTGTCTCCTGGTCTGGTCAGAATGGTATCCTCCTGTAAATGAATGTTATTCCTCACACAGTCAGAAGTCCCGGTCGGGTTTCAGACATCTAGCCAGAGAAGAGAGGGACAGAGTTAGGTGCTAATTTGACACACATACAAGATTGATTTTGTTAGGAGAAAATTAGGGCTGGGATAATGAATCAAGTCTATGGGGGCTGTAGGGATTATATATCAAATCAGTCATCAAGTCTATGGGGACTGTAGGGATTATATATCAGATCAGTCATCAAGTCTATGGGGACTGTAGGGATTATATATCAGATCAGTCATCAAGTCTATGGGGACTGTAGGGATTATATATCAGATCAGTCATCAAGTCTATGGGGACTGTAGGGATTATATATCAGATCAGTCATCAAGTCTATGGGGACTGTAGGGATTATATATCAGATCAGTCATCAAGTCTATGGGGACTGTAGGGATTATATATCAGATCAGTCATCAAGTCTATGGGGACTGTAGGGATTATATATCAGATCAGTCATCAAGTCTATGGGGACTGTAGGGATTATATATCAGATCAGTCATCAAGTCTATGGGGACTGTGGGGATTATATTTCAAATCAGTCAAATGGATCAATACAGTCAATTTTATATCAGCAGTTGGTTTACAGTAACCCAACCTATATTCCTCTTTCTTTCCCAGGACGCCCTCTTTCTCTCTCTCCCCCCTCCCCCCCCCTCCCCCTCTCCCCTCTTTATTCCATTGTCAAACAGTCTAATGTAGCCAACACATAGTTGTCCAGTAGTTAGGTAGTTTATGTGGTCTGGTAAAAGGGAGTATTGTGGCTTCTTCCTCAGAACCCCTGGTTACTGTCGCTCCTCCTCAGAACCCCTGGTTCCTGTCGTTCCTCCTCAGAACCCCTGGTTCCTGTCGTTCCTCCTCAGAACCCCGGGTTACTGTCGTTCCTCCTCAGAACCCCTAGTTACTGTCGTTCCTCCTCAGAACCCCCGGTTCCTGTCGTTCCTCCTCAGAACCCCCGGTTCCTGTCGTTCCTCCTCAGAACCCCTGGTTCCTGTCGTTCCTCCTCAGAACCCCTGGTTACTGTTGTTCCTGCTCAGAACCCCTGGTTCCTGTCGTTCCTCTTCAGAACCCCTGGCTGCTGTCGTTCCTCAGAACCCCTGGTTACTGTCGTTCCTCAGAACCCATGGTTACTGTCGTTCCTCCTCAGAACCCCTGGTTCCTGTCGTTCCTCCTCAGAACCCCTGGTTCCTGTCGTTCCTCCTCAGAACCCCTGGTTCCTGTCGTTCCTCCTCAGAACCCCTGGTTCCTGTCGTTCCTCCTCAGAACCCCTGGTTCCTGTCGTTCCTCCTCAGAACCCCTGGTTCCTGTCGTTCCTCCTCAGAACCCCTGGTTCCTGTCGTTCCTCCTCAGAACCCCTGGTTCCTGTCGTTCCTCCTCAGAACCCCTGGTTGCTGTCGTTCCTCAGAACCCCTGGTTACTGTCGTTCCTCAGAACCCATGGTTACTGTCGTTCCTCCTCAGAACCCCTGGTTACTGTCGTTCCTCCTCAGAACCCCTGGTTCCTGTCGTTCCTCAGAACCCCTGGTTACTGTCGTTCCTCCTAAGAAACCCTGGTTCCTGTCGTTCCTCAGAACCCCTGGTTACTGTCGTTCCTCAGACCCCCTGGTTCCTGTTGTTCCTCCTCAGAACCCCTGGTTACTGTTGTTCCTTCTCAGAACCCCTGGTTACTGTTGTTCCTCCTCAGAACCCCTGGTTCCTGTTGTTCTTCCTGAAAACCCCTGGTTACTATTGTTCCTCCTGAAAACCCCTGGTTACTATTGTTCCTCCTCAGAACCCCTGGTTCCCGTTGTTCCTCCTCAGTACCCCTGGTTTCTGTTGTTCCTTCTCAGAACCCCTGGTTACTGTCATCCTCCTCAAAACCCCTGGTTACTGTTGTTCCTCCTCAAAACCCCTGGTTACTATTGTTCCTCCTCAGAACCCCTGGTTCCTGTTGTTCCTCCTCAGAACCCCTGGTTCCTGTTGATCCTCCTCAGAACCCCTGGTTCCTGTTGTTCCTCCTCAGAACCTCTGGTTCCTGTTGTTCCTCCTCAGAACCCCTGGTTACTATTGTTCCTCCTGAAAACCTCTGGTTCCTGTTGTTCCTCCTCAGAACCCCTGGTTCCTGTTGTTCCTCCTCAGAACCCCTGGTTACTATTGTTCCTCCTGAAAACCTCTGGTTCCTGTTGCTACTCCTAAGAACCTCTGGTTTCTGTTGTTCCTCAGAACCCCTGGTTACTGTTGTTCATGATCTGTAGCTCTTCATGTTTGAACCTCTTGGACTGGCATGACAAACCGGATATTATATTGATCTTATTATGTTATATCTGCATTATAATCTATAGTACATAGAATATAGGCAACATAAAAAAGGCCCAACATCTGGGAGTTGAATGCACCATATTGACATGCGGGGAGCAAACTCACTATAATTCAGCATGCAAGTGAGTTTCATTCTGTGACTGTGCGCAGATGGGAAAACAGGACAGAGTGAGAACTGAGCAAGCCTTTTTTTCAGCCCGTCGCCGGTCATTTAAAAACCTACTATCATTGACAGTGGAAGTAAACAACCATGAAAGAGAGAGCGTCATCATACTCCGCGGTATTTAGCCTAGATGTCAGTTGGAAAAATGTGCCTATAACAGCGTAGGTTACTAGGTTTGTATTTTGGCAGCTGCGGCGCCAACACTATAAGCTGCACTTGAATGCGGTAGGACGGCACCAGCGCGTCTGTTCCCGCTCTGCCTGTCTTGACTCCTTTATGAAACTGGCGTCACTCCGTCTACAGGCTCAATTAGGCTGAATTACCTAATGCTTTATCACCAGAACACCCCCCCCCCCTCCCTGAATATAAACACACCAGTTTATTTTTACTACGAGGAAGTCGTTTTTCTGTACATGATGGTGAGTTCCCGTCCTCGACCTCTACACACCTACATACTAAGAGAGCGGCAAGGTAAACAACACTGTCACACAAACACACTGCTTTCCGCCTAGTGGTGGTTTTACTAGGGGCTAGGGCTTTACATAGCACTCTATCTGGTTTACATATCAGCATCACAATCTCTTCTGCTATTTCACAATACTGTTTCCCACTACAGTCAACCACGCTTTCAAATGGCTGCAATGACTTCTGATTAACACGTAACACCCTGGCCTATTAAATATAAAGGCTGAGCTCATAAGGCCTATAACATCCAATACAAATTAAGTGAATCAGAATCTGAAAATCCTTCTCATGTTTACCTCGTTGATATGTTTGACCTACAATCCCCAAAACAACATGTATTTAACATGCGCATGTCTGTTTGTAATCAAACAACACTTGAGGATCCACAAATTAAAGTTAGTTTTATCCCCTCAAAACACATAATATTCTGTCTCTTACCTCTGCAATGGGATGTCCATTCAATATGCCCTGCATGGTTGTTGTGGTTGAGGGATGATCC